>NW_006400148.1:353518-393666 GCF_000299155.1 Elephantulus edwardii
GATAATCTGTTCTGCATACAGGTTGAAAATGTATGGTGATAGGATGCGTCCCTGGTGTACGCCCTTCCCAATTTTGAACCATGCAGTGTTCCCTTGCTCTGTTCTGACGACTGCCTCCTGGTCCAAGTATAGGTTTCATATGAGAACGATCAAGTGTTCTGGGATTCCCATTCTTCTCAGAGTCAGTCACAGCTTGTTATCATTACCCCCAAACTTCAGAGACATTGGTCCCAACATAAGGAACTATCAGCAGCTGATGTGTTTGGAATCACAGAAGCCAAGGAAGCTTCATGTATAAGTTATTAGATCAAGGACTGGCAATGGGAGATAGATGTGAAGGGAGTGGGTAGAAGTGGATGGGTATTCTGGTGGATGGTGGAGCAGGGAAATAAGTGGGTTAAGGCATATGTGCCAAAAGCGGGGACAACACTGACACTAATGGTTAACTCCACAATAAGGGATATACTTTTCACTTTTTCTATAAAATGCTGGTCTGTCTGATACTTCTCTAAATCTGAACATTCAGATTAAGACAGACTAGGAAGAAGGAATGGCCATCCACCTCTGAAATAGCAGGCCTCTGAAAACCCTATGTATAACAGAACACATGTAGATAACAGAAAGGGCAACTGAGGTTGATCTCACAACTTTGTCAAAAAATGTGGAGAGTAGATGTCTGGTCCACAAATTGGAAGAGATCCATATTTGTGCCCATTTCCAAGAAAAGTGTTCCTATAGAATGTGAAACTATCAAATTGTATCATTACTACAACATGCAAGAAAAATACTGCTGAAATCATTCAAAAATTACTAGAATGGTACACAGAGAACTTTCAAAAGTTGAAGGTGTATTTAGAAGAGGCTGTGGCACCAGTGTTATCACTGCTGATGTCAGATGGATCATGGCTGAAAGTAAATACCAGAAAAATGTCTAGTATGCCTTATTGACTATGAAATGACTTTTGACTATGTGGATTGTGACAAGTTACGGAAAGCATTGAGAAAAATGAGAAATCCAGAGCACTTAATTGTGCTCCTGAAAAACCTATACATGAACCTATACACGAGGCTATTGTGTGAAAAGAGCAGGGAAACATTACATGGTTTAAAATTAAGAAGGGATTATGTCAAGGTTGTATTCTTTCTCTGCAATCTGTATCCTGAGCAATTATTTGAGAAGCTGGACTCTACGAAGAGAAATGTGGCATCAGGATCAGAGGACATTAATTACCTTTGTTATGCAGATAACATAACCATGTTTAATGAAAATGAGGAGGACATGAAACACTTGTTGTAAAAGAACAAAGAATGAAGACTTCAATGTGTATTGTTTCTCAATGTTAAGAAAATAAAGATTCTTACTACTGGATTTATAAACAATATCATGATGGAGAAAAAAATTGAAACTGTCAACTTCATCTTGCTTGGATCCACAATTAACACTCTCTGTACCAGCAGTATGGAAATCAGAAAACATATTGCGTTGGAAAAGTCTGCAGTTAGAGACCTCTTCAAATTATTGAGTAGTAATGATGCCAGTTTGAGGACAAAAATGCATCTGATTCAGGCCATGCTCTTTCCAATCACTTGATATGCATTGAAGGGCTGGACTATGAATAAGGATGACAGAAGAAGAATTGATGTCTTTGAGCTGTGATTTTGGAGAAGAGTGCTCTGAACATCCCTTGGACTGCCAAAAGAACAAACAAATATGTCTTGGAGAGGTTGCAGCCAGAGTGCTCTTTGGAGCAAAGACAATAAGGCTTCACCTCACATACTTTAGACATGTTGAAGGTAGAGTGTCGGCTAAAGAGAAGACCCTTGACCAGGTAATTTGGCACAGTGACTGCCACAATGGGCTGTAATGTGTCAGGACATGTGAGGATGACACAGAATAGGATAGAGTTCAGAACTATTTTTCATAGGGTTGCTATGTGTCATACTCAACTCAATGGCACCTAACAACAGCAAAATTTCTGACATCTCCCATTGGACCATGGGGCAATTTTTTTTTAAAGAACCAAAAACCCAGGACTCTTCTTACAAATAAGTGGTACAAATGATTAATGTACTTGTCTGCCAACCTAAAAATTGGAAGTTCAATTTCTCTGATAAGAGCCATGATAGAAAGTCTTGTTGACATCCTTCTTTAAAAGTAGCCACAGAAAACTCGATGGAGCACCGTTCTGCTGTCACATGTGGGGCAACCATGAATCAGAATGAACTCATTAGCTTGATGATGTTTTATTTTTTCTTTGGAAAGTGGAGAATCTAGGACACGGGATTTTGACTTTTGTTTCATCAGGATTTTCTGAGAATCAGAAAATATAAGCCTAGATTTTCTTACTAATCCATTGAGAATAGTTCTTTACTACAAACAAAAACTACGATCTTACTTTTTTTCATCCTGCCAGAAAACAACAATTGTTTTTCTTCATACAGACTGCCGTTGGATGCCTCATATCCACTCTCAGTATTATAGAAAGCTTACAGAGGGAAAGTCTGATCATGGCACAGCAGCCCCTAAAACTCACATAAGAATGGCAATATACAGATCTTGGACATAATCTAGATAAGAGGCAAGGAATTTACCAAAGCTCCATATCATGAACTTCTCAACTCAGCAAGCCTAATTTCAGTGAACTCTGGAAACCATGGAAACCAAAAACTCCAATAAATGCAAAGGACTGTAGAGCCTTGACTTTTCTTAAAACAAACTTCAGTCTGTCAGTAGAAGTGTATTTGAAGGCTTACCTCTAAAGCTACTGGATTTGTCCCATTGCCAGTGGGATTGAAAAGGTAGATTATAAGATTTGTATTCTAGTTAAACCCGTTTATTGAAGGTAATGTAAAAAAAAACCACCCTCCATACTCTTCAATATTTGTTCAGTGCCATAAAAAGCAAGGGAAAAGAGATAAGGACTGAACACATCTAAACACACACACACACACACACACACACTCTATTGATTATGAGGTTTCTGAAAATATGCTCCTTAGAATCAACAAGTAAGTGTAATTTCCATTTCTATGTATGGTTGCAGTTATATCATATCCATTTAACAGGATATAAGCTTATGAAGAATCTTAGATATGCAAACTGCAAAATGAAATGGTTTTGAATTCTAAAGTGACAATCAAGATAATGTCATAAAAGATGCCAGCTATGCATTCATTACATATGATTTGTTTTAATTTCATTTAAAACTGAGAAAGGGAGGAAAGGTAGTAGAAACCATCATAGTGAATGTATTTTCTTTACAAGGGCTAACACATTTTTCTAATGCAGAAGGATCATAGCTGAGCAAAGGATTTCTGACTTCAGACAAATGTGAAACTTATATCCAGGGTCACAAGAGGAGAGTATGAGGGGGAAAAATTCTTGCTACAAAGTTTATGATGAAAATTTTGTGGAATGAGAAAACTGGAAAAAATGACATAATCTGGTTATTAAAATCATTATTCTGGTTGTTAAAATCACAGTATCAATATAATATCACTTCTGTACTGTTTCCTATCTCCACCTATATGATTTTCAGAATTTGTAAACCTACTATAGAGTCTAGTAGGAGTTGCCGTTGTTTTTATGTGCTGTCAAGCCGTCTGCAATTCATAGTGGCTCTATGTACAACAGCCCTAAACCCTACTCTATCCTGTGCCAATCATATTGTCTCTGACACAATTACCCCAATTACCCTAGTCACTGAATCAATCCATCTCATTGAGGGTTTTCCTCTCCTGTGCTGTTTCTCCACCCTCCTAAGCATGACTTTCCTCTCCAAGGACTTGTCACTCCTTGCAACTTGTCCAAAGTATGTTAGACGAAGCTTCAGAATCCTTACCTCTAAGGAGTAGCCTGGTTTCACCCTCTCCAGGGTGAACCTATTTATTCTTCTAGCAGTCCATAGTATATTCAATATTCTTCTCCAAAGTGCAGCTCAAAACAATTGTACCATTTCCTAAAACTTCTAAAAACACTGAGGTCCTTTTGTCAAGCTCACATTTAATGTAAACTCTGAACTATATTGGCCATTTATCTGTGATGAAATAGCAAGTCTTTTTAAGGAAAAGATAGGAAAATAATTTGAAAATTTGCATAAAAAATTTGGGGGATTTGGAAAGTTGGAACTTTTTAAAAAATTTTTATTTCATTATTTTTTGTGTGAGTGTACCGTCAAATCAGATCTGACTGGTACAGGAGGAGATTGTGCCTTCTTCCCCGGCAGAGCATCTGGTGGATTCGAACCGTGCGCCTCTGGGATTGTAGTTGCAGCTCCTTTCCACTAGGCCACCAGAGCTCCCCTTGTAAAGTTGAAACTTTTAACAACCTTTTTGTTTTATCATCTATAATGTCCTTGATATACACACACAACTCAACTGATATTTTTCACATTAGTGTTCAGGTCTTTAAATCTATGCTTTAGATGATCTCTAAATTCAGAGGCATACTCAAGGTCATACTTTGGCTGTCATGAATTAAAAAAAGAATTCAAGTTCAATTTGAACTTGAATTGTTGACAATAATGGATTATTCCACAGTCACCCAATTAAGATCATATCCTTATCCTGTCTTATGATACTGAGCTACTCATTGTCTCTTTCTAGATACCATTTATTTGATTCCCATATATTTCATCAATGTGTGAAGCTGGCACTTACGTTGTTTTTAAAAATGTGTTTCTAATGAGTGAATTCATTGGCCTTGTAAAATTTTGTCATACAATCCCTGGATTTCTTTCCATCACTAAAAGTAGAGTGTCAGTAATTCAACTACTCATTCTTTCTGGGTTTTTTTGGTTTCTAAATACTATTTTATTTACAAAATTTGAATACATTGATTTTGAGAACAAATTCTTCCAATTTCCCTCACCCTCCAACCTAAAAATTTGTACAACTTCATGATAAACTACTTATTCTTTATTTCTGACATTCCCATTCCAGTCAACAGTAGTTACTTACTGATTCATCTTGATTGCATGTTTGATCAATTTCAGACTGCAGAAGTTCGTAAAAATCTTTAATACTAATGTTTTATATTAGTGGCTCCTGTGTAAACATGAATTATGCTCTTGAATGTATAATAGCTAAAATGAAAGGAAGAAATAATGGAAAAAAAAGAGAGTTGAACTGAAAATTTCAAAGGATGCTTTGAGAGATAAAGTTATTATAATGAAAGATGTAAATGCTTGGAGTTCTAAAACCAAACAAGATAACAGTATTTCTCAAACTGGAAAAAATTAAGAAAGAAGTCAAACCTTGTGTTGTTATGCTGAAGGAATCTATTGAACTACACAACAAATATCAAAAGAAGATGGAAAGAAAGCACAGAGTCACTATACCAAAAAAGACTGGTCAAAATTCAAACACTTTAGAAGATAAAAACAGCAGATGATCAATAATTGAGGGTGCTGAATTTTAAAAAAAGGACAAGCTTTAGCTAAGGCAATCGTAAAAACAAGATTCCAAGAAATTGAGAGAAGTAATTGAGAGCTTTCAAAAAACTGATATACTCTTGGAAGTTCCCACTCTTCTTTTTTTTAAAAAATATTTTTTTATTATTTCTTGTGTGTACTATCAAATCGGATCTGACTGGTACAGGAGGAGATTGCCCCTCTTTCTTCAGCAGAGCATCTGATGGATTTGAACTGCATACCTCTGGGATTGTAGTGCACCTTCTTGCCACTAAGCCACCAGAGCTCCCTAGAAGTGCTCACTCTAGTCTCTCTCAGGGAGGAGAGATAGGGAATGGTAAAGGACACACTGACAAAGGAGATTAATCAGAACTCGCTTCGACAAGCACTGTGGCAATTGGACAATTAAAACAGACATTCGGGGAGTGGGGAGAAAAACGAACTGGGGAGGAGGGTAGAGAAAACAGTGCAACAATGAATGAACGAAAACCCAAAACCTCTGTAAATGTTCACTGAAACTAATAAAATTTAATAATAATTTTTTTAAAAAAGAGAGAAAAAAAAGAAGAAAAAAAAAAGAAGTGCTTACTCTTCTATGCCAAGAAATTTGAAAGGCTAGAAGAGATCCTTTTTATTTCTTTTTAAAAAATTTAAAGTTTTAAAAGAAATCAAAAGGGATATAGAAATTACCACACACTGCCAGTAGTATCCTAAGACAATTCTCAATACGATTGAGTCAGAAACAACTCACAGCTGATCTTTTAGCAGGTTTTATGAGGCTGCAAGTGAAGCAGGAAGTGATTTCCCAGAGCTATGCCACTATCATAGGGTCGCTATGAGTTGTTCACAACTCGATGGCACTTAGCAACAACAACAACATAGAGAGAGCTCTGGGGGACTAGTGGACAGAAAGTTATGCTACCAAGTAAAAAAAAGTTAGGTGATTTTAATCTGTGGCTGTCAGGTCTGGTTTTAATTGTTTTTGGTCAAACATTCTTATAAGTGGTAGAGCACTGCTCTGTCCATTTGCTGTACATAGGCAACTTGTGGTTGCTGTGATGCTAAACACTGTGATACTGATGCCTCAAATGCGTTAATGGTTACCCATGGTGGACAGTGTTTGGTGGAGCTCCATAATTAAAATAAGCTTAGAAGCAGGAGTAGCATCCACTTCTGATATAAATTACCTCTGGAAACCCTATGAACCTGGAGAAATGGTTAAATTTATACAAGTGTGCTCTTGTCTTTGACTCATAGGTTTGCTATGAGTCCTCTATAACTTGACGACACTTAACAACAACAACATGCCACTATGCATCACGAATGAAAGCAAAGAGAATCAGAGGAATGTCTATCTGTGTTTCATTGACTATGCAAAGGTATTTAATTGGGTGGATCACAACAAATTGGGGCTAACCTTGATGAGTATAAGAATCCAGAACATGTGACTGTGCTCATGTGAAACCTGTATTTGGACCAAGAAGTAGCGGTCAAAACAGCAAAGAGACACTGCATAGTACAAAATCAAGAAAGGATGCACTCCTTTCTCCCCACCTTCTTAATTTATATGCAGAACAGAACATTTGGGAGGCTGTACTTCCAATGTGGACAAAAGTGGCATCAGGATTAGGGGAAGACTCATCAACAATCTGTGTTATGTACCTAACACAACCTTGCTTGTTGAAATTAAGAAAGACCTGAAATGTTTGCTGCAGAAGGTCAAGAAATAGATTCTCCAATATGGACTAAATTTCAACATAAATAGAACAAGAATTCTCTCCATTGGGTCAACAGGCAGCATCATGACAGGTGGAGAAGTGACTGAAATTGTTAACAATTTCAGTTTGCTTGTTTCCACAATCAGCACTCTTGGCACCAGCAGTCAAGAAATAATAATTTTTAAAAAATGAAATAAATTGCATTGGGAAAATTTGCTGCCAGTCACCTCTCCAGGGTACTAAAGAACAATGATGTCAGTCTAGAGGCCAAGGTGCACCAGATCCAGGCATTGGTCTTTGCCATTACTTGCTATGCATCAGAAATTTGTATAATGAATAAAGATCACAGAAAAATAATTGTAACCTTTGAACTATGATACTGGAGAAAAGTACTGAACATACATTGACTTTCAAAAGAAAAAACAAGGTAGGGGAGCTCTGGTGGCCTGGTGGTGGGGGGGCTGCAGCTGCAGTCCCAGAGGTGCGCAGTTAGGGTCCACCAGATGCTCTGCCGGGGAAGGAGGGACGGTCTCCTCCTGTACCAGTCAGATCTGATTTGACGGCACACTCACACAAGGATAATAAAATAAAATTTTAAAAAAAAACACACCAAAAACCAAGCTTGTCCTGTAGAGGGTTAAGTCAAGTTTTTCTTTAGAGGCAAGGATTTTGAAGCTCTATGTCACATACTTGGGCTTGTTGTGAGAAGGAGTCAGTGTTTGGATAAGGCCATCATGCTTGGAAAGGTAGATGGACAGCACAATAAAGGAAGACCCAGGATGAGATAGATTGACATGTTAACTGAAATAATGGAAGTGGGTGTGTCAGAGACAGTGAGACTGGCTCAGGATAGGGCAAAGTGCAGAGCTATTGTATGTAGGGTTGCTATGAGTCATAGGCAACTCAACGGCACATAACAACAACATGTCACCAAAGCCCCTCGTATTGAGATTACACAAAAGTAAAATTTTACTGAAGATAATGAAAAATAATTTCAGTCCTACAATAAGAGAGAAAGGCCAGAATTTCAAGCCTGATCCCAAAAAGTATGTGTAATAATATCTAACGGATCTTGGCTGAAAGAAGAAAGTGCCAGAAAGATGTTTACCTATATTTTATTGATGTTATTGTTGTTATGTACCATCGAGTCACCTGAGACTCATAGCAACCCAACGTATAACAGCCCTAAACCCAACCCTATCCTGTGCCAATCTCACTGTCTCTGACACACCTACCTCTATTACTCCAGTCACTGAATCAATCCACCTCATAGAGGGTCTTCCTCTCCTGCACTGTCCCTCCACCCTCCCAAGCACGATGTCCTTCACCAGGGATTGGTATCTTCTTTCAATATGTCCAAAGTATGTCAGATGAAGTCTCATAATCCTTGCTTCCAAGGAGCAGTCTCCAAGGATGAACCTGTTTGTTTTCTTAGCAGTCCATGGTATATTCAATACTCTTCTCCAGTACTAAATCTCAAAGGTATCAATTTTCATTCTATCCTCCCTAGTCATTGTCCAGATCTCTGCTGCATAGCAAGTAATTATAAAGATCATGGCCTGTATCAGGTGCACCTTAGTCTCCAGAGTGACAATTGCTTTCCAGTACTATGGAAAGGTCTCTAACCACAGACTTTGCCATCACAATACATCTTTTCATTTCCTGGCTGCTGGTGCCAAGAGTGTTGACTGTGGAGCCAAGCAAACTAAAGCTGTTAACAATCTCAATTTCTTCATCATCCATCCTGATGCTGCATAAATTTATTTAATTGTGTCAGTGATGAATACAATTAAATCTAACAGTGCAGAGAGTGAGAACTCCTTAATCCTATAGGAGAAGTTAACTGTACTTAGATGGAAACTGTGTATAACTAAGAGGGAGTTGTTTTAACAGGCATGGTTTGCAATCAGGAAAAATGTGACCTTTAACCGTACGTATTCAATCTCAATGTCTAGCACATGATCTTAGAAACCGGGTTAAATGGAACGCAGCTAAAAGATTGGAGAAAGACTCATTAGTAA
The DNA here is from genome assembly GCF_000299155.1 of Elephantulus edwardii. Classification (NCBI taxonomy): domain Eukaryota; kingdom Metazoa; phylum Chordata; class Mammalia; order Macroscelidea; family Macroscelididae; genus Elephantulus; species Elephantulus edwardii. The sequence continues at coordinate 362,669 of NW_006400148.1, forward strand.
TCTGGTAATCATGAAAGTATGAACAACTTTGCTGAAAATTAAGGATATTTGAAACACTTAGAATAAATCCCATGCTAAGAATATCTGACTGGATAATTTTGTTGTTAATTAGGTGAGGTCAAGTCAACTACAACTCAACACGGTGAACAACTGATCTGGAATTTGCTCTATCTTGCATCGTCCCCATGATCTCTGATATGCTCCATCCAAATTATTAGTTACTGTGTGAATGTATGTTGTTGAAAGTCTTCGTCTCTTTATCTTACTGACCACTATTCCTACCTAGCATGACGTTTTTTCCAAGGGTGGACACCTTTTGAAAATATGCTTAAAGTCTGTGAGCTGAAGATTCACCATCCTTACCTCTATGGAGCACTCTGGTTGTACTTCCTCCAAGACACACAGTGGTGTTTTGGTTTAGGGTGTTATTTTTGTTTGTTTTTGTTTTTCCCTGTTGACTGTCTATGGGATATTTAATGTTCTTCTCCATCACCACAATTCAAAGGCATTGATTCTTTTTGCCATCCTTATCCATTGCTTGTCTTTCAGATGAATAGTAAGCAAAATACATTCATATTTTAATGTTATATAAATTTGCCCTCATTTTTAAATAATTGGAGGAACACTTTGGCCAAAAATTCTTTATCACAATAACTTTCACTTGAGGCAGATGAAGCTTTTAAAGAACAAAATTTCATCCCTTTTCGTACATTAAAGTAATGCAGAATAAAAATTCTTCTACTTTACCTGCAAATCTGGCTTAAAAACTTCTTTACAACTCATTCACTGCTTTTTATGATGAAGATCAAAGATTACATTTTTCAGTATGGATTACACTTCTGCATAAAGAAAATACAATTTCTCATCCCTGGAACAATAGGCAACATCATAATAAATGGGACAAAGATGAAGCTGTCAAGGGTTTAATTTTATGTGGATCTACAGCCAATGCACATCGTAACAGTGCCCTAAATATAAAGTTATTTACAATATTGGACAAATCTTCTGAAAAAGACTTCTAAAAGGAAAGATATTACTTTTAGGACCAAGATTCGTTGATTCAAGTCATAGTATCTTCGATCACCTCATATTGTGTCAAAGCTATAAAATAAATAAAAAGTATTGAAGAACTGATGCCTTTGAGTTACAATGTTGGTGAAAAGTATTAAATATATCAATGGTTTCCGAAGAAGGGACAAATCTATTGTGGATAAGGATAGGCAGACTGATCCTTAGAAATAAGGATGGCATAGCTTTACTTTATGTACTTGGGATACTATCCTGAGCAGTAATCCCTGAGTAAGAACATCAAGCCTGATATATGTTCAGTGAAAAAGAAAAGACATTCATTCAAGAGATGGATTGGCAGAAGGATTGGAACAATGGATTCAAGACTTTCAGAAAAGGATTGGCAGAAGGATTACAACCATGGACAGCAGTGACTAGGAGAACAGTGGACTTCTAGGGAATGTTTTGTTCTATTGCACATAAGTCAGAAATGACTGGAAGGTACCGAAATACAGCAGATAAACAAAGTAAGTGTTGGAAGAGATTTTTCTCTCTTTCATTGTTACCAAGTCAGTTTTGATGCCTAGCTTTCCCTCCAATATTTTCTGAGGCTGTAATTGCACTGGAATTGACTGCTATCCTTTCTCCTGGAGGTGACCCTGTTAGATTCAAACAACCAGAGAAGGTTAGCCTTTGGGTTAGAATGACAACTCTTTACTGGTCACACCACCCAAACATGTTGGGAGAAATCTTAGAGATTATTAAGCTATGGATCTTAGCTGAAAGCAGAGAGTGCCAAAGGAATGCTTATTTGTGTTTCATTGACTATGCAAAGACATTTGACTATGGGAATCACGAAAAACTGTGGCTAACTCTGAGGAGAATGAGAATCCAAGAATACTTTATTATGCTTATGTGAAACCTCTATTTGGACTAGGAGACAGTCCTTAGATTAGAGAAGGAAACACTGCATGGTTCAAAACAAGGTAAGATGTACACCACAGATACATTCTATCTCCGTACCGTTTCAAACTATATGTAGAACTGGTCATTCAGGAGGCTAGGCTTTATGAGGAGGAATGTGGCATCAGAATGGGAGGAAGACTCACCAACAACCTACGTTATGCAGATAAAACAACCTTTCTTGCTGAAACTGAGAAGGACATGAAGCGCTCGCTGCTAAAGGTCAAGGACTGCAGTCTTCAATATAGATAGAAACTCAATATTAAGAAAACAAAGATTCTCACCACTAGGCCAATTGGCAGCATCATGATAGACAGAAAAATAATCGAGATGGTTAAAAATTTTAGCTTGCTTAGTTCCACAATCAGCATTCTTGGTACCACACTCAGGAAATATACCCAGGAAATCAAAAGATGAATTGCATTGGGAAAATCTGCTAACAGGGACCTCTCCAGATTACTGAAGAGCAACGATGTGAGTGTGGAGACTAAGGTGTGCCCATGGTCTTCACAATTACTTGCTATTCATCATAGAGCTGGACAATAACTAAGGATGATATATTAATTGATGCCTTTGAGTTGTGGTGCTAGAGAAGAGTATTAAATATACCGTGGACTTCCAAAAGAATAGCAGATTCTTCTTGCCTGGAGATGTTGAAACCAGGCTGCTCCTTAGAAACAAGAATTTTAAAACTCAGTCTGATATACTTTGTGCATGTTGCAAGGAAGGACCCGTCCTTCATGCTTGGAAGGGTAGAGGGGCAGCATAAGGAATGAAGACCATGGATGAGACGGATTGATTTAGTGAGAGGGGTAATGGGGGTAGGTGTGTCAGCGATGATTAAATTGGCTCAGGATGCAGCCAGGTTCAGAGCTGTTGTAAATAAAGTAGCTATGAGTTGGAGTCAATTAGACTTCACATAACAATAACAACTTCTCAACATATAAAGGCAAGAGTTTTGAATCTACCAGATGCTTTTGGGGGGGTGTGGAAGGATGGGCAATCTCCTTCTATTAAATACCTCTGAAAACTTGCTAGAGGGTCAACAGTGGGTTAGTCCTGACTCTATGCAAAACAACAACTTAATATACAAGGAGGAATTTATAGCCTAAGGAGTTTTTTATTGTTGCTGTTTTTTTGCCTGAATTGCCTAACTTTTCTATTTCCTTCATCACTTACTTCCTTTCCTCTTTAAAATTCAAGCATATGTCCACCACCATATTAAGTGTGGAGATACTGACACAGTTGACACCAACTAAGGTTACAGGGCACCTATTTGTAGTGACAAATATCAAGGGACACTTCACATTCACATTTAAGAAACTAGATCTGATACTAACGCTGTGGTAATGTTTCATGGAACTCCTAAGCATCTATTAACATTCTGACAGAAAAAAGCCTGTGATAAATCCTTTCATGCGAATGTTAAAATTCAATCACAGATGCTAGTCAGAGGGAAGTGAAGAAATGGGCCAGAGAAGAGAAAGAGTAAGAGCAGAAATGTACAAAAGACAAGTAAGCGAAGAAAAATCTTGACAGTTCAGCGTAGCAGACATCACTGATTTTTGTGTGTGCCTCGTTTCCTGTTAAAAGACCCTGAAGACAGAGAGAGAGAGAGAGAGAGAGAGAGAGAGAGAGAGAGAGAGAGAGAGAGAGAGAGAGAGAGAGAGAGAGAGAGAGAGAGAGAGAGAGAGAGAGAGAGAGAGAGAGAGAGAGAGAGAGAGAGAGAGAGAGAGAGAGAGAGAGAGAGAAGCAGGAGGGAATAAAGGGGAGGGGGGAGCAAGTGAGAGAACAGAGCTCGGCTGTGTCCAGTGGAGAGTTTCAGCTTAAAACAACAGCTGAGGGGAGCAAGAGCTATGCTTTATCAACAAATAAGGTTTTTGCACTAAGTAGAGCCGCCTTGGGCTTGGGTAGTGCCATGACAGGAAGCTAGGTGGGCTCTATCTTCGACAAGCAGATACTTTGCACCTGCAGAGCACTAACTCTGAGTGTCTCCTCCTAACCTCTAAGAATAAACCATAGATGAGTGCTTAGAAAAAACCCGTAGCTTCAGGGACATTTACCAGCAGCTCTTTGGGAAGCAGGGATTTATAGGTAACTCAGAGAAGGGAAGTTTACCTCCTGGACTAATATGAAATTACGGCTTTTCCTAGAATATCTTGATCTATCTTTAGTGAACATAGAGAGACTAAATGCCCAGGTCTGTGTAAAAGGCAGGTCAAGAATGTACTTTGTCTCACATGCCTTCAATCAAGGGCATTTTGAGAATTCAAGAGAAACTAACAGGTCTATTTTTTCTTTCTTTTTTTTTTTTTTTAAAAAAAAATCACTGAACCATTCCATCTCTCTTGCTGAGAAAGAAGCTGTTTATAGTTTCCCCCCCCAAGACACTAGATAGTCTATCCCCATGGGACAGAAGTATTAGCAACAGGAATATGAGTTATCAACCATGACGGTTTAAGGGTATTTTAGTTCTAACCTTTTGTCAATGCTGTATGAGTGTCCCCATAATACCCTGTTTCCTCCCTCCCTGTCTCTTTTTCTTTGCTCATATTGTCTCTTGCAAGTTTGAATTAACTTCCAACTTGACCACTAAGTAGCTCCATTTTTGAACATGCCACTCTAATTCCTCCTGAGTTGGTTTTGTTTTTGTTTCTTTTTTTTTTTCCACTTTACTATAGTTGTTCCTAATACGATTACAAACTCCATAGGAATTAGGACCTATGTTAGGACCTAAAAGTTATTCATGATTGATGTATTCATATTAGATCAAATTCTTCTTGATACTGGGATAGTAAAGACATGAAACAATGGGAATGATGGTAGATTTTTATAAGTTTGCTTTATTCCACAACAATTTTCTCACAGGCTTGAATAAATTATTATCTGTGGTCACCCAGAACAGATTATTGTTTCATATATTTGATACAGTTTAAAATTTGTGATTCAAAAGGAAACCTTTGAGATTTGAGACTTTTACTTCCCATTTTTCTCTTAGTTTAATCTATGCCAAGAAATTTTGGAGGGCAGCTACCTGGCTGACTAAATGGAAGAGATTCATATTTGTTCCCTTTACCAAGAAAGGTGATCCAACAAAGTCCGCAAATTATCAAACAAAATCATTAATATCACATCCAAGCAAAAGACTCCTGCAGTTTATTTTAAAAAGCCACGTACAATTGTACACAGAGAACTTCCAGAAGTTCAACTTGGATTTAGAAGAGACTGTGGCATCAGGGATATCATTGTTGATGTGAGATAGATCCTGGCTGAAAGTAAAGAATATTAGAAGGATGTCTATTTGTACTTTATTGACTATGTAAAGGTATTTGACTGTGTGGACCATTGAGAAGAATGGGAATCCCAAAACACTTCATTGTGTTTATGTGAATCCTGTACCTAGATCAAGAGGCTATCGTGTGAATGGAGCAAGGGAATATTACAAGGTTTAAAATTAAGAAGATGAGCATTAGAGTGGTATCATTTCTTCATACTTATTCAGTCTGTGTGCTGAGCAAATGATTCATGAAGCTGGACTACATGAACAAAAATGTGGCATCAGGATAGGAAGGAGATTGATCAACAATCTCCACTATGCAAATGACACAACCTTCCTTGCCGAAAGTGAAGAGGACTTGAAGCACTTTCTGCAGATCAAAGAATGCCACATTTAATATGGCTTGCATCTCAACATCAAGAAAATAAAAATTCTCATTATTAAACCTATAGACAACAGCATGATAGATGGGGGAAATAAGAGCCGAACTGTCAACGACATCATCTTACTCGGATCCAAAATCAACACCAGCAGTTACCAGCAATCAGGAGATAAACAGACATACTGCACTTGGGGAGGTGTGCAGTTAGGGACTTCTCTAAGTTATTGAGTAGTAATGATATAAGTGTGAGACAGCGGTGCCCCTATTTCAGGCCATGATTCTTTTCTGAGAGCTGGATAATGAATAAAGATAAGAGAAGAATTGATGCCTTTGAACTGTGGCATTGCAGAAGCGTGCTGAACATCTGATGGACTTTCAAAGCAATAGATATTGGAGAGAGTGCAGCCGGAGTGCTCCTGGGGGGCAAAGATGATGAAGCTGCTTCTTCTCATCTACTCCGAGCATGTTGTTAGGAGAGGCTATTTCTTGGAGAAGGTCATTATGTTTGGTAGGTTGGACGGTCAGTGAAAGAGAAGAATACCCCCAACCAGATGGACTGACACAGCAACACAACAATGGGCTTGAGAATTTCAGAGATTGTGAAGATAGCACAGGATTAGACAAGGTTCAGATTTGTTGTTCATAGTACTTATATGAGTCATACTACTCTCGATGGCAACCAACAACATCAACAACAACAATATTGTAGGCAATTTTCTTAACTATTAATTTTCTGTATGTTCTTATTATTGTTATATGCCATTGAGTCACCTGCAACTCACAGCAAGCAACCTTATGTACAACAATCCTAAACTCTTCTCTATCCTGAGCAAATCTCACTCTCTCTGACACACCCCCCTTTACACCAGTCACTGAATCAATCCATCTCATTGAGGGTCTTTCTCTCCTGTGCTGTTCCTCCACCGTCTCAAGCATGACTTTCCTCTCAAAAAACTGGTTCCTCCATGCAACATGTTCAAATTATGTCAAACAAAGCTTCAGAATCCTTACCTGCAAGGAGCAGCCTGGTTTCACCCTATCTAGGATGAACGTGTTTGTTTTCTTAGCAGTCCATGGTATATTCAATACTCTTCTCCAACACCACAGGTCAAAGACATCAATTCTCCTTCTATCATTCCCTATTCATTGTCCAGCTTTGTAATGCATAGCAAATGATTGAAAATATCATGGCCTGTATGAGGAGCACCTTAGACTCCAAACTGACATCTTTGCTCTTTAGTACTTTGGAGAGGTCTCTGACAAAAGACTTTCCCCAATACATTATGTCTTTTAATTTCCTGGCTGCTAGTGACAAGAGTGTTGATTGTGGAGCCAAGCAAACTAATGCTGTTAACAATCTCAATCAATTCATGATCCATCATGATACTGCCAATTGGCCCAGTTTTTAGTTTTGAAGGTTGCAGTCCTTGACCTTCTGCAGCAAGTGCTTCAGGTCCTCCACAGTTTCAGGAAGCAGGGCTGTGTCATCTACATAACTCAGATTGTTGATTGATCTTCCTACAATCCTGATGCCATATTTCTCCTCATAGAACCCAGCCACCTGGATTATCTGTTCTGCATATAGATTGAAAAGTTATGGAGATAGGACAGATCCTCGGTATACACTCTTCTAAATTTTGAACCATGCAGTGTTCCCTTGCTCCATTTTGACAACTGCCTCCTGGTCCAAGTATAGGTTTTGCATAAGCATGATCAAGTCTTTGGGGATTCCCATTCTTCTCAGAGTTAGCTACAGTTTGTTGTTTAGTCCACACAGTCAAATGCCTTTGCACAGTCAATGAAACACAGACATTCCCCTGGTACTCCCTACTTTCAGCCAAGATCCATCTAACATTAGTTACAATATCCCTAGTACCATACCATCTTCTAAATTTAGCTTGCACTTCTGGCAGTTCTCTACTGATATGTTGTTCCAGTCGTTTTTGGATCATCTTCAGCAGAATCTTACTTGCATGTAATATTGTTCCATAATTTCCACACTCTGTCAGATGACCTTTCTTTGGAATGGGAACAAATACAGATCTCTTCCAGTCAGCTGGGCAGGTGAATGTCCTCCAGATTTCTTGGCACAACTTGGTGAGCACATCTAGGGCCACATCTGTTTGTTGAAATATCCAACATATATTAACTTTTTGTATTTCCAAAGACAGATAGGCAGCAGTATTGAGTTTCTGCTATGTTGCTAGAGGGCACTGGTAGCCAGGTAGTAGAGGGTTGTGCTGCCAACACAAAAGTGTGGGTATCAAATCCATCAGATGTTCCATGCGAGAAAGATGAACAACCTCCTCACGTGTGATTTACTGTCTTTGGAAATCAACTGGAGGATCATTTATGGCTTAGTTCTAACTTGACCGTACACAACAATAACAACATATTGCTGGATAATGTTTAGGACTTAGAAAAAAATTTCCAAAAGACCCATCTTTCCAAGAAAATAAGCTTGACTTCTATTATGGCTTGAATTTTATTTCTTCAAACTGTTACTGAAAATACTAACCCAATACCTATGATTAGAATCCCTTTTATGATTGGGTTTTCTTGGTTGTAGTAAGAAGCCATATTAGTGTAGAGTATGTTTTAAAGAGAAGATTTGGTCTAGAGAAGAGACTCAATAAGAGTTAGAAGTATATATCATGGCTCATGAAGACCGTCAAGGAGTCAGGGAACAGAATTTCAAGTAAGATAAGGGTCTTCTCCCAACATGATGGAAAAAAAAGTGCTCATAGACAGCATCAAGATATATGGAGAAAAGATCAAAACTGTTAAAGATTTCGTCTTATCTGGATCCACGATTAACACCCTTGGTACCAGCCAATAGTTAGAAGGTCAGGAGCTGTATTGTACTGGACAACTCTGCGGTTGGACATGTTCATATTATTGAGGAGCAATGGTATCCCTTCAAGGACTAAGGTCACCTGACTTAGGCCATGGTCTTTTCAATTACTTGCTATTCATCTGAGAGATGAGCAATAATGAAAGATGCCTGAAAATGAATTGCTGCCTTTGAGCTGTGGTATTGGAGAAGAATGCTGAATACCACAAAGACTGCTAAAAGAACAAACAAATATGCCTTGGAGAGAGTGCAGCCAGAGTGCCCCTTGGAGGCAAAGATGATAAAGCTTAGTCTCACATACTTCAAGTATGTTGCTAGAAATGGGTATTCCTTGGAGAAGGACATCGTGCTTGTAATGTTGGAGGGTTGGAGAGAGGAAGACCCTTAACTAGTTGCTTTGACACAGTGACTGATCCAATAGGCTTGAGTGTGTCAGAAATTGTGAGAATGGCATAGGATTGGACAAAGTTCAGATCTGTTGCTCCTAGAATTATTAGGAGTCATACTCGACAGCACTTAACAACAGCAGCCAAAGTTGTCAACTGTATTTTCTAAATATAACATCATTCAATAATATGTACTTCCCTTCTATTGAAAAGTCAATTATCTATGAATACGTTTTTAAATATCTGATCTAGAGAAGAGAATCATGAAAAGAATTGATAGGACATTGACAAGAACATATTTTTTACACTATTTTTTATTTTGGTCTTTTTTTAATTCACATTGTGTTCCTCATGATCATACTCATACACTGTGTATTTTAAATTAATCACCATTGATGCATGCCTACTCTTATCCTGTCTATTCTGACTGCCACAGAATCTTTCCTAATTCTTTCACCCTACCCTCCCCCCAACAAACTGTATGATCTCATGACTTCACCCTCTCTCCACCCTCAGTCTCTGCCCCTTTCCCCTCCCTCTTTGGACATTTATACACATCTTACTAGTGATCCTTAATTTTTAACAATAATGGTCTTATGCCTTATTGGTCCTTATGAGCCCAAGTTCACTCAGCATGTATCTTTCTAGCCTTTCCCTTGTTGTACAGTATTTTTTGAAATTTTAGCTCCTGAGTGCTGCATAGTATTTTATCTTGTGACTATATCACAATTTTTCAATCTACTCATTTGACATTTCCTCAAAACACTGAACACAGAAATTCCATATAACTCAGACTTCCCTGCTAGAAATTTACCCTGAGGGCAGGAAATAAAACTGAGACACAAATGGCAATTTGTCCACTAATGTTCATAGCAGTGTTATGCACAAGTGCAAAACATGGAAATAGCCCAACTGGTCATAAAAAAAGACAGTTATCTCTTTTTAAATCTAGGCACAATGTTAGTGCTGCTGCTGTTGCTGTTATCTCTTGATGAAGAGATTGAGATTGTTGACAGCTTGATTTTGTTTGGCTCCACAATCAACACTCTTGGTACCAGCAGCCAGGAAATTGAAAGATGAATTGCATTGGGAAAGTCTGCTGTTAGAGAGCTCTCCAAAGTATTGAACAATGGCGTCTCTCTGGAGTCTAAGGGGCGCCTGATACAGGCCATGGTCTTTGCAATTACTTGTTATGCATCAGAGAGCTGAATAATGACTAGGGATGATAGAAGAAGAGTTGATGCCTTTGAGCTTTGGTACTGGAGAAAAGTATTGAATACCATGGACTGCTAGGAGAACAAACTAGTTCATCCTGCAGAGGGTGCGGAAATGGAGATAGGGGTGTTGGAGACAATAGATTAACAAGGGATAGGGCAAGGTTTATCCCCATTACCCCAGTCATTGAGTCAATCCATCTCACCCAATGTCTTCCCCTCCTGAGCTGTCCCTCCACTCTCCCAAGCATGATATCCCTCTCCAACGACTGGTCCCTTCTTGCAACATGTCCAAAGTGTGTCAGATGAAGCTTCAGAATCCTTGCATCCAAGGAATAGATAGGTTAAATAAATTCCCTACGATCACACAGCTAACTACTTAAAATTCCATATTCACTTTGTCTCTACAATAGCCTTATATTAATATTTCATTTTAAAACTTATTATTCAGAAGCTTAAATATTTTTCCCAAGGCCACACATTTGTTAAAAGTCAGAGTTATGACTAGAATCCACATCTAGTTAGCTTCAAAATTCATTTCATTTCCTCCACACATGCTTTGACAGAGTTACAGAAAATGGCTTAAGTAAAATTAAATTGGAAGATATAGCTTAAATTTTTAACCTGTAGCATGTAATTTGGAAACATTTCTTTTTCAATGCTGTTTTTAATGAAAGCAGAGAGGGCACACTTTAAGACAGTGAAGAAGCCTCTAAGTCAAAGAAAGGGAGTGCAAATGAGACAATGAGAAAAGACAAGGAGAAAAGCTTGTGTCATGCATAGAGAAAAACACAAGGGATCAGATGAAGGGGAAAGGTAAGGGCTATCCGCGGGGAGGTAGGGGAGGGATTGTGGAGGCGCCTTTCAGGACCTGCAAGAGAAACTAAGCTGAAGCATATAAAGAAGTATTTACTCGTATTTAGAAAACTCTAAGGAGAATGTGTTAATAGGAAATTTGAAGATAGGTGACTATTGTTTCAACAGTATGTATATTTCATGATGTTGACTTTATTTGACCAGGTTATGCATGAATCTACAAGCTGAAATTGAAGCAAATATACTCAATGATTTTATTCAAGTTGACCAGCAACTATTAAGACTTCACATGCAGCATGGAAGTGACAAATTTTAAATTGTCTCCAGATATTTACAACATATTGTTAATACTTTTTATGCACTTATCTGATACTGCAGAACTCTGTATTTCTAAAGAAATTAATAGGTTTTTTATTTTATTTTGGGTTTTTTGTTTGTTTTGATTTATCATTCCTCTAACTCTGTGCCAATGGCAACAATAATCTTACAGTTGCTCACAAGTAACACTGCATCATTATGAAAACTAACACTTATAGTCAATTTGTATGTCTAGTATCCAAAAGATATATTGGAGCAATCCTCAAAACCAGGCACTTCAAGGTTGGTTAGAAGAACACTTGTGGAATTCGGGGAGTTGAAGTCAAACCAAACTCAGTCCTATGTAGCTGAAATTGACTTATAATAAACCTGTTCAAACCAATCATACTCAAAGCTGTGGAGCTGAATCTGACTCCATCACATTTCTGTAATTATTTATGAGGTATGCTGCTAATCTTTCTCCTGCGGAACCACTCATGGATTTGAACTTCTGGACAATCACAGCTTTTTTGTTAGCGGTGAACTTGCCCCCAGAGCTTCTTGGCCACTTGAGTTCAAATACCTCAGCTTCAAATTTCTTCTCTTTAGAATAGTAAAGTTTGGTAAGAATCAAATGAAATGCTTGTAGAAATAAAAACAAACAAACAAAAAAAACAAAAAAAAACCATCCGGAACAAGCCTGGCACACAGTGTTTCCCCTAATTACATGTTTTTAAGGGTTTCACTTATTTTCCACATTGACAAAACACTTTCTTAGAAGAAGAACCCCAAAGAGAAGCTATTACACTGGCTAAATTAAAAGAAATACAATTCAGGGCTTCTGTTTCTATGTAGAGTTACTTGTCCTTGTTGATTTTTCAGATTTTACTTGAAAAGATGCTTTGAAAAGGTTGATAAATGTGCACTTTGGAGAGTAGAAGGGCATTCCTTGTAAAAGTCGTCAGCATGGTAATTTTACAGTGTCAGGAGAAGGCTCAGCCAGTCCCACCTCAACCACAAGATTGTCCCTGCACTCTTGTGCACACATCTCTGTGTGTGATGTTAGTCGTCTTGTCCTTTACAATCAGGCCATCCTATCTATTCATGACATCACTTAATCATTTCCTCTTTTTCTAACAACCTATGTTTCTAGTATAAATTATTTTGGTGTTAAGGCTTGCTAAGTATAGGAGATGGAGTGGTGAATTTAGAAAAAAAGAAACCACAAGCCGAGCTCTGCCAATGAACAGTCATTTTTTGGGGTTTTTAAAATTTTTTTTAATTTATGTCATTTTATTGTGGGGAAGAGAGAGAGGGGTGGGAAATGGGACAAAAGATTTACTTATCTGAAAATACACCTAAGTACATTTAAGTGCCATCAAGTTTCCTGCAAATCATAACGACCCTACGTACAACAGCTCTGCACCCTCCCGTAGCCTGAACCAATCTCACCAACTCCTACACAGCAAATTCTACTACCCCAGTTACAGTATCAATACATCTCATGCAGTGTCTTTTTCTCCTGCACTGTCCCTCCACCCTTCCAAGCATGATGTCCTTCTCAAGGGCTGGTCCCTCCCAGCCACGTGCCCAAATTTTGTGAGATGGAGCTTCAAAATCTTAGCCTCCAAGGAGAAACTTGGGTTTACCCTTTCAAAGACGGACCTTTTGCTCTCCTGATGGTCCATACTTTTTCCCAGTACCACAACTCAAAGGTATCAATTCTTCTGTCATTCTTTATCATTGTTCAGCTCTCTAATGCTTAGCAAGTCATTGTGGAGACCATGTACAAGATCAGGCACACTTTATACCTTAAGTAAAATATATTTTTTTATTAATTTTAATGAAAATTTACAGACACTTAAGGTTTCCATTCATTTATTTGTTGCACTTTTCTCCCTGTCAACCCTCTACCCCCAATTTGCTCTTCTCTTTGAAAAGTAAAATTCTTTCATTGTTATAAAATCTCTCCCTGCAAGGCCACTACACTGCGTATCCTTCATTCAGGACTTCTGTCATGACAATAGTACCTAATCATATATCCCTTTTAACCAATTCTCTCCCTCATCTGTTTCAATGCAGAGTACATTATTTATCCCCTCTTCCTCAGTCTTCCCTCAACCCTGATGTCAGTCTCCTTTTACAACAGTGGTATTATGTAATATTTGTCCTTTTGTGACTGAGATATTTCAGTCAGCATAATGTCTTCCATGATCATCCATTTTGTATAATATTTCATGAGTTCCTTGTTTTTAACTGCAGCATAGTGTTCCATTGTGAGAATATATTAGAGTTTCTCTATCCATTCATTTGTTGATGGGCACTTAGGTTGTTTCCAACTCTTTGCTATTGTGAAAAAAGCTACAATAAACATGGGTGTGCATATATCTGCTTGGGTGGCGGTTATGGTTTCTTTAGGGTATATTCCCAGTAATGGAATTGCTGAATCAAATGGTATTTCTATTTGCAACTTTTTGAGAAAGCGCCGTACAGCCTTCCATAGTGGTTGCACCATTTTGCATTTCCTCCAACAATGAATAAAGCCTCACCACCATTTGTTGCTTGCTGTTCTGTTAAATTTTGCTATTCTTACTGGGTTGAGATGATATCTCATAGTTGTTGTTTTGATTTTCATCTCTCTTAGAGCTAGGGATTTTGAACAATTTTTCATGTTCTTTTTGGTCAAGTAAAACATTTTTTTAAGAAATATTTTACTTAAAATTTATTATCTGTAAAACAGAAGTATCTTACTGGATTATTCTCAATTTGAAAAATATTATATAAATATAGTTCATATAATTTGGAAAGCATTGCATGAATGCAATCATTTTTCTGCATCTCCTAACGAATATCAAACACCTTAAAAGCATGAACAATTCATTTGATGGGTTTGAATTTTCAGGAATTAAAGTGAGTAACATTTTTGATCTGTTGTTATTGCAGTGGACATTCTGTAAATATTATTCCTGTTGGTGGCATTTGTAACAAGTGTCAAACAAAATTCTATTGTGATTCTTAGGAAAATTCTGGCAATTAACTTTCCTAACTAGAAGCAAAAAACTAAGTATGAATAGAAGTGGAATATTTTTATGATTAAAAAAAGAGTAAAACTCAGCATAATGCTTTCCAGTACCTCTCCAGTTAGGTAGTAATTTACAAAATCATTGCTCCTGCATGCTGCATAATATTCCATTGTGTGAATATACCATAATTTCTCAATCCATTCATTTGTGGTTGTCAGTCCCACAAGGATAAATATTGTGTAAAACCATTATATAGAATGAGTACAAGGATCCAAGAGGGGTGGGAAAGGCTGGAAGCTGATGGATGTGGATGTGCAGCGGGAGGGAGGGAGGGAATAATCATTGGGTTGTACAATTTGATGGGTGGAGGGGGTGAAGGAAATGGAAAGAATTTGTTCAAATTTGTATTCGAGTTTTGTAAATACACTAGTAGAAAATAAGAAATAAATTTAGAAAAATAGTGAAAATGATTGGAAACCCAGGGAGTACAAGTAAGAGCAAACCACTTTCCCCTCTTTAAGGCGGCGTGTATATTTGAGGTAAGATAATTACTTTCAAAGACTGATAAAAGTCACATTTGCCCCTTGAAAGAGCTACCTTGTGATGTTTCCTCTGATACTTAGAACAAGTCTTGCTGAAACTGGCATCTGGGGTATATTGCATCTTAATGCTGCTGTTGCCTTGTTATGGCTTATGTGGAGATACTGTATTTTGAATGTAACTCTTTATGACAAGATAAAGAATTCTGAGGGCTGTAACGTTGTTGGCAGTATTCTTTCTTGATAAAGTACCAATGTGGGAGATTTATGTTGGTATTTGATAATTTTGAAAGCTTTGGGAAAGCTATGAGTGCTTGGCAAAACATAGCTAGCTAGGAAAAAAATCTCTTTGAAGTGTTTCTCAAGGCTTGTGCCTACCCTTAAAGGCAGAATGAAAAGTCAAGGAGGATACTTTATGGTCACAAATCCTAACACCTTCTCCCTCTAGGCAATATTGGCAGAAACCTATATTGTTCCTTTTTCTCCTTTTGTTTGGACAGTTGAGTCCACAGGATCTTGTGGAACCTAAAATATTTATTTTCAAACTGAGATTTTTAATATATAAGTCAAACCGTGGAGAACTCTTACCAAATGATTCACCTACAATTTTATGTGTTCACATAGATTAGGATTCCTTCCATATAATTTCTGATATATATTCATGGTGATTTTCAACTTTTTTTAGACACGTGCATAAAGGTATAAATTAGGCTATTTATTAATTCTTCATTTTATACATCTATATTAATTTATCAAAAATACACATTTTACCTAATTTTTCTGTCCTTTCTTTAATGTCTCCTACTGATTCAATGCCATTTTCTTTCATTCTTTTCAGATATCTGATTTTTTTCAATTTTGATGTTTGTCAGATATATTGCACTTAATAACTTCTGAATACTGTGAATCTTTGATATTGTGTGCATATCATAATTATTTCTGTATTTAGCATATTGCCTGGCACATAACACTTGTGTTTAATAGGTAAGTGAAAGAATACATAGTTTTGTTATCCATTCCCGGCAAAAAAATTATGTCACTTCCATGTTAATCTTTGTATGTTAGCAAAATTTTGCAGCAGATAGCAAAAAACTGAGGGATCTTTTTGCCTGAAAAGCAACAAACTATTTTATTTAGTACCTATATGTCCTGAGCATCCACACTGCAGACATAGATTATTGCTCCCCTCAAACTTTCTTTTGTAATAACACTGAAAACAACACATACACAAACACATATACAAACGAACTGACCGACAAAAGCTCTTTGATATACATATACACACAGTGGCCATTATCATATATTGGTGATTTGCTGATATTTGGAGAAGATCATATATTGTCTGTGCTCCACTGCACGTTGGCGGCTCAATCAATGATATATATTCCAATTCTTGGCCTCAGTGAATGTTATTTTATTTGGAAAAAATGGGGGGTTTGCACATATAGTTAAAACTAGGATCTTGAAACCAGATTCCTTGAATTACTCTATTGTATTTAAATGGATTGAGGCTCAATGTCAAGAAGACAAAGATTCTCAGCACTGGACCAATTGGCAGCATCAGGATGGATGGTGAAGAGATTGAGATTGTACACAGCTTTAGTTTGCTTGACTCCATAGTCAACAGTCTTGGCACCAGCAGCCAGGAAATTAAAAGGCACATTGCCATGGGAAAGTCTGCTGTTAGGGACCTCTCCAAAGTGCTGAAGAGCAATGGTGTTTTTCTGGAGACTAAGGTGTGTCTGATACAGGCCATGGTCCTTGCAATCACTTGTTATGCATCAGAGAGTTGGACAATGACCAAGGAGGATAGAAGGAGAATTGATGCCTTTGAGCTGTGGTGCTGGAGAAGAGTATTGAATACCATGGACTGCTAGGAAAACAAACAGATTTGTCCTGGAAAGGGTCAAACCGGGTGGCTCCTTGAAGGCAAGGATTCTGAGGCTCCATCTAACATACTTTGGACATGTTGTGAGGAGAGACCGGTCCTTAGAGAGGGACATCATGCTTGGGAGAGGAAGGCCCTCTATGAGGTGGATTGATTCAGTGACTGGGATAATTGGGATGGGAGTGTCAGAGACAGTGCGATTGGCACAGGACAGAGTGTAGTTTAGGGCTGTTGTACATAGGGTCACTATGAGTCGCAAGCAACTCGATGGCACATAACAACAACAACAACATTTAAATGGTAAAAGCCCTTATAATAGCTGGCAGAGGAGAAGATGTTGATACTTGGGAAGATTTGATGAAAAGCAAAAACAATGGTGAAAAATAAGCCATTGGAAGATGTATTCCTGCATTGAACAAAGGAGTAGATCAAGAATTACAATTAGTGTCTCAATTATGTAACAGGTGACCTGAATGACACAATTTTGTAGTTGATACATAACACAAAGCTTTATCATGTGTCTCCTAAAACCATGACTATTTTCATACATAATTATGATACCCGTATTACAGTACCAAAATTGAATATTTACATCATTTAATATATCCTGAAAGAGGTCTGGTGGTCTATTGGTTAGAAGCTGAGCTACAATCCTGAAGGCACCTGGTTTGAATCTGCCAGCTGACCCATGGGACAAAGGTGGGAAATTTTCTCCTATGTGAAAAATTGCCTCTGAAAACCTGCTGGAGGGTCAGCTATGGGTAAGTTCTGACTTGATGGTACACAACAACAACAATATATCCTGAAGGAACCCTGGTGCCAAAGTGCATTATATGTTGAACTGCTAACCACAAGAAATGGTTGTTCAACTATCTAATAAAGATGAGTAGATGAGTAGATTTCTCTTGTGCAGATTTGTAGCCTCAGAAGTTAAGTGAGTCAGGCTTGACTCAAGATCATGGGTTTGGGCATTAATATACTCTGAAATATCTTAAACTTCAAATGGAAGTAGACAAAAGGCTGCACATTTCTGGAGTTCAGGGGGTGAGAGAAGATTTGGAGAAACCATAGCCAACTTAATATATAAAAGTAATAGGAAAAAATGATAAGATTTCCAAAGGCTTGTAATAAATATGCATCATGTAATTTCACACAAAGATATATTCTAAAGAAAATGAGTATAAAATACAAAGAAATACCGAAAATAGAACAAAAAAGAACTTCAGAGAACATTTATATCAGCCAAGCAAAGAGATTTTTCTAAATAATTGTGGTGGATATAATAAAATTAAATTGCAAGAGTGAAGATTATTCTTGAAAGAAAAGATGTTTAATGTAAGATTAAGAAAATATATATTAATAAAAATCTGCATATCCAATTTCAGATCATATTAAAATATTAAGGAATGTGATAGGTTGGGGAAATATAAACATTGAAATCCTTGTTTTAATCAGAGGGAGTCTAAAGTTATAATATCGTTCTTGGACTTTACTATGCAACCTATTTTTTATTTTTTACGGTCACACCTACTAGTGTAAAGGGAGCCTTTGTGGCCTTGTGTAAATCCTCTGTCTCCTGGAAAAGTCCATGACAATAATTTCTAAGATACTCAGATCTGTTACATGTGATCATAACAACAATTGTTTTCAGTTACTCAGTGCCAGTTCAGAAGTTTGCCTTCACCTCTACTTATTGCACTGCATCATTAGTGCAACACTTTGAGAGTACCACAGCACTGTCTCTTTGGATAATGACACCATGACATCCAAGGTTATTCTCCTCAGAGGTTGCTACAAATCTGTATGTTAAAAAATTGACTCAGCGCTCTTTGATTTCCTCTGCTCTTCAAAATCTAACACTGTGTAATGCTTCATGTGAAAGCACGAATAATTCCTTTTTCTCAACTTTGTGGTGCATTTGGACATTGGTGTTGTTATGTGTCATTGAGTCACCTGTGGCTCATAGCGACCCTAGATACAAGAGCGCTAACCCCTGCTCAATCCATTTGGACATTAGAGAATCTAAAATGCTACTGTGGAAACAGCAGCTGAGTCCCTTGTGAAGGCTCTTTCTCTAAAGCTCTTAGAACTGAGACTATGAGACTGAACTTGGGACCAGAAAGATACTGGGCTGAACTGCAATCCTCTTTTCACTATGCTACTGATTTCTCTGTTCTCCTTTTGTTAACAAAACTACTCATGCCAACCAACGAAAGCATATTCTTTGACCTAGAAGGCAAGCTAGAAGAGGCTGTGCACCGGCTTTTGTTGTTGTTGTCGTCGTGTACCATAGAGTCAGAACTGAACCATAGCTGACCCTTTCAGAGACAGTTAATTGCACAGGAGGAGATGGCTCATCGTTCTCCCACAGAATATCTGGTGGATTTTAAACAGGTGATTTTGGGATTGCAGTGTAGCTACTTGTCACTAGGCCTTAAATCAGCCCAAAACTAGGATTCCACCTTCCTTATCCTTCCTTATCCATAAAAGATACAGAAAAAGTTTTCAGTAATGGTTTTCAAGAATTTAAATATGGCTACTATCTAGATCTAAAGCTGCTCTGAAAGAATTGGAAAAAAAAAAACAAACCAAAAAACAAGGCCCAAGGAACTGACAGCATACCAATTGATAGGTTTCAATGAACAGATGCTACCCTAGATATGCTCACCAAGTTGTGCCAAGAAAACTGGAGGACAAACACCTGGCTAACTGACTGGAAAAAGTCTATATTTGTTCCCACTCCAAATAAAGGTGATCTGACAGAGCATGGAAATTATCAAACAATATCATTAATATCACATGCATGTAAAATTCTGCTGAAGGCTATTAAAAAAAAAGGACTGGAATGGCACATCAACAGAGAACTTCCAGAAGTGCAGGCTGGGTTTAGAAGAGGCTTAGGGATATTGTAACTAATGTTAGGTGGATCTTGGCTAAAAGTAGAGAGTACCAGAGGAATGTCTGAGTTTCATTGACTATGTAAAGGCATTTGATGGTATAGACTAAATAACAACTGTGGCTGACTCTGAGAAGAATGGCAATCCCTGAAGATTTTATTATGCTTTTGTGAAACCTATACTTGGACCAGGAGGCAGCTGTCAAAATAGAGGAAGGGAACATGGCATGGTTCAAAATTTGGAAGAGTGTACACCAGGGATGTCTCCTATCTCCAAACCTTTTCAATCTATATGCAGAACAGATTATTCGGGAGGCTGGGCTCTATGAGGAGAAATATGAAATCAGGATTGGAGGAAGACTCATCAACAATTTGTTTTATGTAGATGACACAACCCTGTTTGCTGAAACTTGAAACTGAGAAGGACATGAAGTGCTTGCTGCAGAAGGTGAAGGACCACAACCCTCATTATGAATTGAAGCTCAATATCAAGAAAGCAAAGATTCTCACTACTAGGATGATTGGCAACATCACACTTGGCTCCACAATCAACACTCTTGGCACCAGGAGCCAGGAAATTAAAGACGTATTGTGTTGGGAAAGTCAGCTGTCAGAGTCCTCTCCAGAGTACTGAAGGGCAATGATCTTGGTCTGGAGACTAAGTTGGGCCTGATAGAGGCAATCACTTGCTATGTATCAGAGAGCTGGACAATGACTAAGGATGGAGGAAGGAGAATTGGAAGGAGAAGTTTAAACCAGGTTCCTCCTTGGAGGCAAGGACTCTGAAGCTTTGGTGAAACAGCGCAGAAGAAGAAGACCTTCTATGAGATAAATGGATTCAGTGACTGATGTAATAGGGGTAGGTGTGTCAGAGATAATAACGTTGACACAGGATAGAGCAAAGTTCAGGGCTGTTGTATATAGGGTCACTATGAGTCGCAGGTGACTCAAGGGCACATAAAAACAACAACCATGTAGATCTAACAATGCCATGTATATTATTTTTAAATAACTGAAAAATTTGACCCCAAAAAGTGAGTGATGACAGACAAAAGTCTAAATAGAAAAGAATCTGAAAATAAAAAACAAAACCAGCCATTTTAAGTGTTAGAAAAGATGTAAAATAAGACATTAGTAAGACCTAATAATAATTTTGAAACTAAGCATGGTTGTAATGAAATGCTGTTTTACTTAACTCAGTAACATCTAAAAACAAGTTAAAAGATTAAAATTTGTACAGATATTTAAAACGTCAATGAAATTTTATCAAATAAAGATAACAGAAGCACTGAAAAAAATATAATCTTTAAGAAAATACTGACCAACAGTGTTTATATACATAAAAATAAACAGGACCAACAAGGATTCATAATAGGAATGTAGGGATGGTTCAACAAAATAAAAACTTTTCATGTAATTCATCATATTAATAAATAAAAAAATAAGAGCCACATGACCCTGGAAATTGATGCAGAAAAAAGCCTTCCACAAATGTCAACATTCCTGCCTGATTAAACGCTCAACAAAACAGGAATAAAATAGAATCTCTTCAACATAGTGAAAAATGTATACACAAAACCAAGATCCAAAATAATTATTAATGGAGAGAGACTAAAATATTCACTTTGTGATGAGTGACCAGGCAAAGCTGCCCACTATCCCCACTCCTCTTTAATGTTGTATTGGATGTTTTCGCTAAGTCAATCATAAAATAGAAAGAAATAAGGGATATTCTTATTGGCAAAGAGATGGTTAAACTGTCACTATATACATATGATATGACAGTGTATATAGAAAATCCCAAAGACTCAATCCAAAAACTGTTAGTCCTACTGGACCAATTTAGTAGAGTGGTAGATATAAGATCAATATACAAAAACCAGTTTCTTTAACAAACGTTTTTGAAGAAACTGAACATCTGCTTACTGAAACAGGATTCACATTTCACAACATACTCAAAAATTAACTCAAAGCCCTGCCCTACAGCATAATTAGGCTTATGAAGCTAACCAAAAATGCAAAACCAGAAGAAAATAAAATAAAATAAATTGGATATTCTTAAAATAAAAATCTTGTGTGCATCAAAAACTTTCTCCAGTAGGGTAAAATAAAGCCCACAGATCTGGAAAAAAAACAATGTGGCAATGGCATTTCAAATAAGGGTCTCCAAACTAAAGTTTACCAAAGAAGAATTAATGCCTTTGTATTGTGGTGCTGCAGAAGAGTACTGAATATCCCATGGACTGTCAAAAGAACAAATAGATTTTTGTCTTGGAGAAAGTGAAGCCAGAGTGCTCCTTGGCGGCAAAGATGGTAAAGCTTCATCATTTATAATTCAGATATGTAACTAGACAAGATTATTCATTGGAGACACTCATGCTTGGAAAGATGGAGGGTCAGTGAAGGAAAGGGAGATAGCCTCCCCCCCCCCCACCCGGCAACGAGATGGATTGATATGATGACTTCAGCAAT
This sequence comes from Elephantulus edwardii, assembly GCF_000299155.1. Lineage (NCBI taxonomy): Eukaryota > Metazoa > Chordata > Mammalia > Macroscelidea > Macroscelididae > Elephantulus > Elephantulus edwardii. Next base: position 384,684 of record NW_006400148.1, read on the forward strand.
GGGTTTTAGTGTTTCAGAGATGATAGGGATAAACAGAATGGGGCAGGGTCCTCGTTGGCTGTTCATAGGGTCTCTATGAGTCATTTGTTGCTATTGTATACCTTCAAGTCAGAACCAACCCATAGTTGACACTCCAGAGGGTTATCAGAGGCAGTTAACCAAACAAGAGGAGATTGCCCATCCTTCTCCGGCAGAGCAGCTAATGACCTCAAACAGTGGGATTGCAGTGCAACTTCTTGCCACACTAGGCCACCAGAGCTCTCTCTACGAGTCTATCCACTTCCTAAACAGCATGCCTATGGGAACCCTATGAACTTAAAGAAATAAGGATAGTTATAGAAAGGTTTCAGGCCTTTTTTTCCCTAGAGTCACTATGAATCATGCTGAACTCAACAGCAATTAACAACAACTATAAGCCATATTCAACTCGATCGAACTTAACAGCAACAACAGGGCCTCCATAAGAAAAAGACTGATAACCCAATCAAAAAATGGACAAAAGACTGTTCTCAAAGAAATATACTTAGATGACCAAGAAACAGGGAAATTTTAAAAACTACTCACAAACAGAGAGGAAAATCAAAACAATGAGATACTATCTCATTCCAGCAGTGAAAGCTTAGTCTAACAAAGCAACAAAAAATAAATATTGCAGAGAATGCAGAGAGATTGAAAATCTTATGCACTGCTGGTGAAATTGTAAATTGGTACAACCACTGTGGAAGGCAGTTTGGTGTGTCCTCAAAATGCTGAACATAGAAATCCCTCACAAACTAGCCATTCTACTGCTAAGAATATGTTCCAAGGCAATCAGAACTGAGATAAGAGTGCTGCACCTATGTTTATAACCTATGTTTAGAACAGTGCCATTCACAATAGCAAGAAAATTGAAACATCTCAAATGCCCATCAACACACGAATGGATTTAGAAATAGTGGCACATTCACATGATGGAATACTATGCAGCAAAAAGGAGCAACAATTTTAAAATATTATATAACTTGGAAGGGACTAGAAAGCATTTTGCTGAATGAAATATCTTAGTCACAAAGACAAATATTACATAAGACCACTATTGTGAAAATAGAATAATTGAGTTATACATGTATAAATATTCAAAATGGAAAGGAAAGAATGGAGCAGAAAGAAGGAAAAGGAGGATATCACTGGGATAGCAGAGCTTCGTGAGTGGAGGGAGGTGAAGTAATGGGAAAAGTACAGTGCGGGCTTGAAAGGACAGGCTGGTTCCAGGCAGAGCACAATGGGAATTATTTCCATAAATTTTAATGTTTTTGAATGGTTGTATAAAATACAAAATATATGCATAAAATGAAATGCACATGAACAATTATAGGCAAATAAATATTTTTAAAAGGCATATTATTTCAAGCAATAAAAGCATTAAAGAAAAGGGGAAAATCACTATCCTCATAGTATTGGCATATAGCAAGATAAGACAATGAATCTTAACAAGGAAATAAATCAAAGTATAACAAATAAATCAGCATATCAAGGAGGGAGGAGGATATGTATGGAAATCAAGCAGAATAAGAAATTAGTGTGTTCTGGTGGCGCAATGGTTAAATTCTCCACTGCTGACAAAAAATCAATGCCTTGAGTCCCTGAGCTACATACACTGCAGGAGAAGAATGTGGTAGTCTGTTTTCATAAAGATTTACTGACTGAGAGCTGACTCAATGACAGTAGGTGTAGGAAAACATGAAAAAACTGTTGGAACATAATTTGGTTCTTTTTATAAAGATGTGATAAGGTCTCATATGTAAAGTGATATGTGAGTCTGGAAAAAGTGATAAACATAGCTATGCGAATGTGTGGAGGAAGACTGTTCCAGGCAGAATGAATAGTAACTACAAAGGTCCTAAATGGATCATTCTTAGAGAATTCAAGATTGTTGTGACTGGCATGCAGTGAACCAAGAGGAGAATATTAGAAGGTAATGCCAGACAGGAAGAAAGACGAGATAATGTTAGGTGATTGTATTTTGAGTTTTATTCCAACTTATGTGGTTGTTGTTGTTGTTATGTGTCATTGAGTATCTTGTGGTTAATAGTGACCCTAAGTACAATAATACTGAAACCTGTTCTATCCTGTGCCAACCTTATTGTCTCTGACACACCTTCCCTCATTACCCCAGTCACTGAGTCAAACCATCTCATTGAGGGTTTTCCTCTCTTGCAGTGTCCCTCCACCTTTCCAAGCATGATGTCCCTGTCAAAGGACTGGTCCCTTCTTGCAACATGCCCAGAGTATGTCAGACAATGCCCCAGAATCCTTGCCTCCACAGACAGCCTGATTTCACCTTGTCCAGGATGACCCTGTTTGTTCTCCTGGCAATTCATGGTATATTCAATACTCTGCCAAGTTATAGGGACTTAAAAAAAAAACATGTGAAGGTTCTGTGTATGGGAGTAGCATGATCTGGCTTTTTCATTAAATTAATTTTATTTTATTTTTTTTGTTGAAAAGAAAATGTGAAAATCCTCACTCTTAGTGAACAAGGTTGTGTCATCTGCATAATGAAATTTATAAATGAGTCTTCCTCTGATCCTGATGCCACATTCTTCATAGAGTCCAGCTTCTCATACAATCTGCTCTGCATACAGATTGACTAGGTACAGAGAAAGGATGCAACCTTGATGCACACCTAATTTCAAATAATGTAGCATTCTCTTGCTCCAATTAGACAATAGCCTCTTGGTCTAGGTTTTACATGAGCACAATTAAGTGCTCTAGTACTCCCATTCTTCTCAATGCTAGCCACATCTTGTTATGCTCCACACAGTCAGATGCTTTTGTACAGTCAAGAAAACACAAAAGTACATGTTTTTGGTATACTTCGCTTTCAGACAGGATCCATCTGACTGACATCAGCAATGATATTCCTGGTGCCACAGCCTCTGCTAAACCCAACTTGAAATTCTGACATTTTCTCTTTCCATGTGCTGTGCTAGACATCTATCTACTGTTGTAACTATTTTTCAATGAACACTAGCAGTATTTTGTTTACATATGATAGAAATTATTTTGTATGGTAATTTCCACATTCTGTTGTATCTTCTTTCTTGGTAATGGGAACAAATAATGGATCCTTTTCAATCAATCAACCAAGCAGCTGTTCCTCAAATTTCCTGGCATAGCTTAGTAAGCATATCTAGGGGTACATCTGCCATTTGACACATGTAAATTAGTGTTCTAGCAATTCCTAGGGCCTTATTTTTTGCTGATGCTTTCATTGTATCTTGACTTTTTTCATTGCCATTTGCTCTTGATCATATGGTACTTCCTGAAATATTTTACTGTCGGCCAATTCCTTTCGGTAAGGTGATTCTGTATATTCCCTCCATCTTCTTTTGATGATTCTTAGATATTTAACATTTTTCCCATAGCTTCTCTAAGTACTGAAACTTGAGGCATGAAATTGTTTCTCAGTTCTTTTAGCTTGAGTAATGCTCAACAATTTCTTGCCTTTTCATTCTTCAATTCTAGGTCCCTACACATTCCTTTATAATACTTTGTCTTCTCATGCTATTTTTTGGAATCTTATATTCAGCTCTTTTACTTCAGTATCTTTTCCCTTTGTTTTAGCTTCTCAATGTTCTGCTGCATTTTTCATATTCTCTTCTGACGAGCATTTTTTTTCTTTCTCTTCTCTTCTCTGTTTGTAGTGATCTTTTGCTCTCTTCATGGATGATATCCTTAATATCATCCCACAAATCAATCATTAGTTTTCAATGCTTCAAATCACTTCTTCAGATGATTTTCAAATTCAGGTGGATAGACTTGGGATCATAATTTGGTTCTCGTGGACTTGTTTTAGTTTTCTTAAGACTCAATTTGAACTTACACATGAGTTATTTATGATCTATTCCACAGTCAGCATCCGGTGTGGTTTTGACTGCCAATACTGAGTTTCTCCAATTATTCCTTCTACAAATGTAATCAATCCGATTCTTATGCAGTCCTTCTGGTGATGTCCATGTGTAAAGTTGATGTTTATGTTTTATTTCTTTAAAGGTGTTTTCAATGAATAAAGGATTGAGTTTACAAAATTAGATTATTCTCTTTCCAGCCTTGTTTTTATCACCGAGTCCGTACCTTATCTAACTACCATTCCTTTTTCATCGTTTACAATATATTACATTGGACAAGTCTGCAGTTACGGACCTCTTCAAATTATTGAGTAGCAATGATGTTAGTTTGAGGGCTACACCTGATATAGACATTTGCAATGGTTTTTCAATCACTTGATATGCTGCTGAGAGCATTGAATAAGGATGACAGAAGGAGAATCAGTATCTCTGAACTGTGATGTTGGTGAAGAGTACAGAATATCCCACATACTACCAAAAGAAGAAAAAAAACAACAGATGTGTCTCAGAGTGCAGCCAGAGTGTTCCTTGGGATAAAAAAAATGACAAAACTTGGTCTCACATACTTTGGACTTGTTGCTAGGAGAGGTAATTCCTTGGAGAGAGATATCATGCTTGAGAAGCTGGAGGGACAGTGAAAGAGAGGAAGATCCTCAACAAGGTGGACTGAAATAGTGACTGTAGCAATGGACTCAAATGTATCTGAAATTGTGAGGTTGGCCCAGCAGAGAGCAGGGTTTGGATCTATTGGTTATAGGGTTGCTATGAGCCATACTTGACTTCATGGCATCTAACAACAACAATATATAGAAAAATGAGGGAACTCTGATTGCTTATTGGTAAGAAACTATGCTATCGTCTCAAATGCATGAATTTCGAATCACCAGCTTCTCGGTAAAAAAAAAAAAAAAAGATAGGAAATTTCCTATGGTACAATTTACTGCCTTTGAAATCCACTTGAAGGTGAGCTATGAGTCAGATCTGACTCAATAGTACGCATCAACAATAATTATATAAAGAAACAAGAATGGCAGTAAAAATAGTGAGAAATAAATTTAATGAGAAATTCTGGACCTATATTCAGAAAATTCACAGTATTTTCTAATCAGTGAGATGTCTTCTGTATCTGTTGATTTGCTTGTCTTTTTATAGACTGAGAGTTACAAATGTGTAATTCAATTTAAATCCTTTACACCAACATATGACTTGGCAATAACAAGGAAGCCATATTATTAAAAATATTACATGCAGATATAAAGATATACATAAATGGGCTTTGTGAAATGCCAACAGGAGTAAAACAATGCAAAATGTACTTCATGTTACTTTAAATTATCAGTTTATTACTTGATAACTGCATATGTAGAATAACAATCTAGAGTTTAACTCGAACTAAGATTAATATGCTAGACAAAAGCGTTCCTATGTTCTTTTGACTGTTATAATATTTTCATTCAAAACCATATGCATATTTTATTCCTTAAAATGAAATGCTATTATATTACTACATCATAATGTCACAATACAAATTATAGATGAAATGTATAATATATTCGATAGAGTTTAATCAAAGTTGTTTTAAAATAACCAGCATACATTTCTATGCATGTCTAAGTTGTGGATCAAAGCATATCCCCTAAATTTATAGGCCATGACTGTTACATAATAATGCCATTTAGCAATTGCGTAATCATGCACTCATCTCCATGGTGTGATATGATGTTATCATTCAATCAGTTGGAAAGGGACTAGGATGTATGTTGTTTTATTCTTGTTGTAAAATGTTTTCTGGTCAGCCATGATTCATAGAGGTCTTATTCATAAAAGATTAAAACCTTGTTCTGTCCTGTACCATCTTCACAATCTTCACTATATTTGTTATACTTGAGCCCACTGATACAGTAATTGTGTCAATCCATTTCTTTCAGGGGAAACAGAGGTCCACAGACAATGAGGATGGCAGGAGAGCTCTCCTGGGGATACAGAGGTCTGAAGCAGAAGTCTGAAGGCAATGACAAGGACAGCTGCCACCCTGAAGAGAATCATGAGGCCTGGAGCAGATATATGAGGGCAATGAAGAAAGCAGTCATGCCCTGATGAGATGCCTTCTTGCCTTCAGACCTACAGGCCCTCAGGCCTATGTCAAGCACTAGTACTAAAGACTGAGCTGAATCATTGTCCATACCAGTACCCTTTCTAGGATCATATGCTGCTGCATCATTTAGGACCTCAGTGGGGCCCTGTATTCTGTGCCATGGTATTTGTAAACCTGATTATCTTTACAGTTTGATGTTAGAGGTACAATACCTATTTGTCAGTTCCTTTTATTGGGGAAAGATTTATGTGTTGCCAATTACTTTATATATTAGATGTATATACTTTGGTGTGCTTATTAGTTGCTCTACTAGTCCAACACTTGTCTGTCAGTGTACTGTATTGGAGTCACTTGTGGGAAGCTATAACGCTGAGAGCTGTGTCAATGATTTTTTTTTAATTAATGTTGTTGTTGTTGTTATGTGCCATTGAGTCGTTTGCGACTCATAGCGACCCTATGTACAACAGCCCTAAACCCTGCTCTATCCTGTGCCAATCGCATTGCCTCTGACACACCCATCCCGATTACCCCAGTCACTGAATCAATCCACCTCATAGAGGGTCTTCCTCTATTTTTATTATTATTATTATTAATTTCAATGAACATGTACAGAAATGTTACTGATTTTTCAAGTACCAGAATGGTCACCCATGGAAGACAGGTTGCATTGGAACTCCTAGATTAAGATAGACTGGGAAAAAGGATTAGCCATCTACTTCTGAAACAATATACTCTTGAAAACATAATGAACAACAGAGGAACTTGGGTAGTTATAGTATTAAAATATAAAGCACAAACATTGAAACATCCCAAATGTGCAACTTCAATCAAATGGATTGAGAAACTATAGTACTTTCACCCAATTAAATACTATGCAGCACACAGGAGCAATGATTTAGTAAATTACTACCTAAATTGGGAAGGAACTAACTTAGTGAACTAACTCAGTCCCATAAGGACAAATACTGTTTAAGACCATTATTTTAGAACGAGTATGAGGATCCAAAAGGGGAAGGATGGGAGTAGAAAGGTTAAGATGGGTGGAAGGGGAGGGGTTAATCATAAGGTTGCACAATTTGATGGATGGAGGTGGGCATGAAGGAAATGGGGAATCCAGTGTGGAAAACAATGTATATGAACTTTATAAATAAATCAGTACAAAATTTAGAAAGAAAAAAAGTAAAAAAAATGGAACCCAGATGAGAAGGATTAAAAAAAGAGGAGAAACAGAAGTTATTGGAACTTGGACTATACAAAGTATGAATTCAGGAAAACTTCAAGTTGTAAAAAACAAAATTAAATACATGAAGGTTGACATTCTAGGCATCACTGAACTGAGATAGACAGGCATGCCCCACTTTAAATCACACAATCAAATGATTTACTATGTCAAGAATGAAAAAGAACTAAAGAAAAATGATGTTGTATTCATAATTAGAGAGACAATTTCAAGATGTATCCTGAAGTACAATGCTATGAGTTATTGCCTACTATTCACATACATACAGAGAAGACTTCTTGTATAATAATATTGAAGTATATGCACCTATAACAAAAGTCAAGGAAGAAGAGATTAAAGATTTCTACTAGCTTTTGTAGTACAAAATTGGCCAAACATGTAACCAAGATGCATTAATAATTATTGGTGGCTCAAATTAAAAAGTTACAAACAATGAGAAAGGACTATTATTCAGAAGAAGATATGGACTTCATGACACAAATGAGGCTAGAAATATAATAAATGAATTTTGTGTATTCAATAAGTTATTGATAGCAAATACCTTTAAACACACACACACACAAATGATATGATAACCTCACCCAATGGATTGCACGGCAATCGGAATGACTACAACTGCTGAAAGAATCATTGGAGAAGTGCCGTATCAGCAGTCAAAAGCAAATTGTGAAACAGACCATCAATTATTTGCATCATGTGCAAGTCCAAACTGAGTCAGAAGAAAATGAAAACAAGCTCACAGGAACCAAAATACAAACTTGAATTTATTCCAATTTAATTTAAGAATCATCTCAAGAACAGATTTGATGCATTAAACACCAATGATCAAACACCAGAGGAACTGGTGATGATATCAAGGATATCATCCATATATGACAGTATACAAGGAAAACCCAAGGACTCAAAAACAACAAGAGCAAAGAACCCTGTTAGAGCTCATAGGCTAATTTAATCGAGGGGCAGGATATGAGATCAATATCAAAAACAATCAGTGGGATTCTGCAACAGTAACAAAGAGAACTCAGAAAAGGAAACTAAAAAAGGAATACCATTTACAATAGCCAATCACAAATTGAGATGTTTGAGAGTGAACCCAACTAGAGACACAAAAGACCTGTACAAAGAAAACTAATGATTTTTTCTGTGAGAAACTATAAAAGAGTTAAATAACTGGAAAAATGTTCTCTCCTTAGGGATAGGAAGATTCAACCCTACCAAAAACAATCTACAAGTTCAACACAATCCCAATACAGATACCAAATTCCTTTTTCAAAGAGATCAAAAGGTAAATCATCAAGTTTATTTGGAGAGCAAAGAGATCCTGAATAAGCAAAGTACTTCTGGAAGAACAAAAATGAAGTGGAAGGCATAGCACTCCCTCACCTCAAAACCTATTACACAGAGGTAGTAACCAAAACAGCACGGTTCTGGTACAATGACAAGCACAGAGACAAATGGAGCAGAATTGATAACCTAGAAATGGACCCATCTATCTTTGACCAACTAATACTCAACAACGAAATAAAACCTATCAAATGGAATGACAACTTCTTCAAACAAATGGTGCTGGCAAAACTGTACTGTTAACTTCAGAAAGCTGAAACAGGATCCACATCTCAGACCACACACAAAAATTAATTTAAGGTGGATCAAAGACATGGTCTCCATCTCATCAACTCTGCTCATATGTCCCTCCATCATGTTGACAGCCTCTGAAACGCTGGAGCTTATATTTTGAATGGTGGATTCTTGTTTTTC
>NW_006400148.1:399588-402297 GCF_000299155.1 Elephantulus edwardii
GTCTCAAATCATTAAGTTCATAAGAGACAAACTGGCATCAAGCCTAGACAACCTACTCTATACACTAAAGAGACTGCCAAATACAGCCAGAAATTCCCAGTCTGGAGAGGATAAAATTGATGAATGGAACCTTTAAAGATTAAATCCCTGTGTACATCAAAAACATTTTCCAATAAAGTGAAAACAAAATCTACTAACTGGGGGAAAACAACAACAACAAAAAAAATTTGGCAATACCATTTCAGACAAGGGTCTCATACTAAAAGTTTACAGAACACTATAGAGCCTCTACAAGAAAAACAATGATAACACAATTAAAAATGGGCGAAAGACATGGAAAGAATTTTCACAGAGGAAAATATTCAGGATGGCAAATAGACGCATGAAGAAATTCTCAAAATCACCGGAAACAATGTATAAGAGTTCCTATCTTGCCTCATCCTCTCCAACATTTATTACTTACTGTCCTGTTAAACCTTCCCAATGCTAAATGGTACAACCATTCTAGAATGCAGTTAGAAATTTTCTCAAACAGCTGAATATAGAAATTCCATACGACCCAGCTATTCCACTGCTTGGAATATACCCTGAGAAATTTAGAACTGAGGCACAAATGGAAATTTGTACAAGAACGTTCATAGCAGCATTATTCACCATCTTAAGAACACGGAAACAGTCCAAATGTCCAACCACAATCAAATGGATTCAGAAATGCAGTACATTCACAGGATAGAATAGAATACTATGCATCATGCAGGAGCAATGACTTTGAAAATCACTATCTAACTTGGGAGAAGCTGGAGAATATTATGATAAGTGAACTAACTCAGTCCCATAGGGACAAATACTGTATGAGACCATTATTGTAGAAATAGATAACTAGTAAAACATGTGTGAGGATCTAATTGGGGGGGGGATACAAGAGCAGAGGGATGACGATAGAGGGGGTAATCTTAGGGTTGTAAAATTTGATGATTGGAGGGAGAAGTGGGTTAAGGAAATGAAAAAGATCTGGTGTGAAAAAAATGTATAAAAAGTTTATAAGTAAACCAGGATAAAATAAAAATTTTCTTTAAAAAAGAAGGATATTATAGACAAAAAGAGCAAAAGATTATTACAAAGACAGAGGAGAAAGAAAATAAAACAATATGGATGTCAGAAGAGACTATGAAAATTGCAGTAGAGCATCAAGAAGCCAAAACAAAAGGAAGAGATGCTTAAATAAAAGGGCTGAACAGGAGATTTCAAAGGGAAGCTCAAGAAGACAAAGCAAAATCTTGTAACAACACGAATAAAGAGCAACAGTCAAAGAATAAAAAGGGAAGAACCCACTCAATTTCTAAAGCTGAAAGAACTGAAAAACCAATTCAAGCCTGGAATTGCAACATTGAGAGGGGCTATTGATAAAACCTTGACTGATCTAGGAAGCATTAAAAAAAAATGCAAAACTTGGAAAAGAATTCGTTACACTGAAATATTTTAGGAAGTACATGTGAGTGGTAATGAAGGATGAAGTTCAGGCTACACTAAAGGCGCTAGCAAAAAAATAGGGCTGAATTGATGTTTCGACTAACACATCCAATCCTGTATGTGCTCACTAGTCTATGACACAGCTGTCTGGCCAACTGATTGGAAGAGATTCCTATTTCCAAGAAACGTGTCCCCCCAAAATGTGTAAATTATAAAACATTATCGTTACTATCACATGTAAGTAAAATATTGCTGAAGAGCTTCCCAAAATATCTAGAATTGATGGGCAACTTCCAGATGTTCAAGTCACATATAGAAGAGGCCATTGGTACAAGACATTTTGTTGCCGATGTAAGAGATTTTCTGGCTGAAAACAGAGAAGAAGAATGTCTATGGTTTACTGACTTTGCAAAAGCATTTGACTATGTGGATTGAAACAAATTATGGCTAACACTGACAAAAGTAGAAATTGGAGAATACTTTCTCATGAGATCAAAAAGTTGTTATTCAGGCCCCTCGCGGCTTCTCGTCTGCCCGCCCCTCCCTTTGCGCGGCGCCCTTGCCGCGCCGGCCGGCTGGCCTGGCTCCCCTCCCCGGCCCCGACGGGCGGGCGGGCTGCCCTGAGGAGGCGGGGAGGGGAGAGCTGGCCGGCCGGCGGGTGGACGACGATGCCGAACTTCTGTGCTGCCCCCAACTGCACGCGGAAGAGCACGCAGTCCGACCTGGCCTTCTTCAGGTTCCCGCGGGATCTGGCGGATGCCAGAAGTGGGTGGAGAATTGTAGGAGAGCTGACTTAGAAGATAAAACACCTGATCAGCTTAATAAACATTATTGGTTATGTGCCAAACACTTTGAGACTTCTGTGATCTGTAGAACTAGTCCTTATAGGACAGTTCTTCGAGATAATGCTATACCAACAATGTTTGATCTTACCAGTCATCTGAACAATCCACATAATAGACACAGAAAGCGAATAAAAGAATTGAGTGAAGATTAAATCAGGACAATGAAACAGAAAATAATTGATGAAACTTCTGAACAACAGCAAACACGTAAAGAAACAAACAACAGCAATGTTCAGAACCTCAGTGCAAAAGAAGGTGGTGAAGAACAGGATGAAGACATTTTGCCTTTAACTCTTGAAGAGAAGGAAAACAAAGAATACCTAAAATCTTTATTTGAAATTTTGATTCTTATGGGAAAGCAGAACATACCTCTGGATGGTCATGAAACTGATGA
>NW_006400148.1:406061-409055 GCF_000299155.1 Elephantulus edwardii
CTGCTTTCAGCCAAGATCCATCTAACATCATCAACGGTATCCCTAGTACCACGTAGTAACTCTATTTATGGCAGCTCTGAACCCTTCCCTGTCCTGAGCCAGTCTCACTAAGTCTGATGCAACAACCTACTTTGCCCCAGTTACTGTATCAATCCATCTTTTCTGGGGTCTTTCTCTCCTGTGCTGTTATCTGTCCACCCTTCCAAGAAAGATGTCTTCCTTCAAGGACTGGTTTCTCCTGCCCAAATGCCCGAAATATGTGAAACAGAGCTTCAAAATCCTAGCCTCTAAGGAGAGACTTGGTTTCAACTTCTCCAAGATAAACCTTGGTGATCCATGGTATGTTCAAGACTCTTCTCCAGCACCACAACTTGAAGGCATTGGTTCTTCTGTCATCCTTAGTAATTGTCCAGTGCTCCAAAGCATAAAAAGTAATTGCAAATACCATGGCCTGATTAGGCACACTTTAATCTGTAGACCGTATGATGAGCAAATTATTGGTGAAGCTGGACTTTATGAAGAGGAATGCAGAATCAAGATTGGAGGAAGAATCACCAGCAATCTACCTCATGAAGATGACAAAACCTTACTTGCTAAAAATAAGGAGGAACTAAAATGCTTGCTGCAGAAGTTGAAGAATTATATAGTCTTTGGTATGGATTACATCTCAATATCAAAACTACAAACGTCCTCCCCACAGAAAATATTGAAGCTGTCAGTGTTTTCATCTTGCTTGAATTCACAATCAACCTCATTGGTGCCAACAGTGAGGATATCAGGAGATATACTGCATTGGGACAGATTGCCATCAGGGACTTCTCGAAATTACTAAGGAGGAATGATGTCAGTTTGAAAATTAAGGTACAATTGATTCAGGGAACAGTCTTTTAAATCACTTCCTTGTTTGTGTCTGAAAGTTGGACAATAAATAAGGATGACAGAAGAATTGATGTCTTTGAGTTGTATTGTTGGAGAAGAGTACAGAATATTCCATGGACTGCCAAAAGAATAAACGTGTATGTCTTCGAAATAGTGCAGCCAAAGTTTTTCTTGGAAGCAAAGCTAGTGAAGTTTTGTCTTTCATACTTTGGGCATGTATCTGGGTGAAGCTATTTTTTTGGACATCCTAGTAAAAAAGGAGGGTCAGCGAAGAAGAGGAAAACCCTCAACAAGATGGATTGACGCAGTGATCATAGCACTTGACACAAGTGTGTCAGACGAGATGAGGACAACATGGGTTAGGGGAGAGTTCAGGTCGGTTGTTCATAGCATCTCTATGAGCCATTCTTGACTCAACAATACCTACTGAATAGCACCTAACAACAACGGTCTTTTGCATTGGCTTCTTTCCTTTAGCTGATACTTTACATTTCTAAAAACTAGAAGCCCTTGACATTATGCCCAAAGTATGTAAGAGGGAGTTTCACCACCTTTGCTTCTTGAACTACCTGGATGTAATTCCTCCAAAACAGAATTGTTGTACTTTAGCAATCCATGGGATAGTAAATACGCTTTATCAATATCAAAATTCAAAGTCCTTAATTTTTCTTTGGTCTTATTTATTCATTATCCAAAATCCACATGCATATGAAGCAATTGAAAATACCATGATTGGATGATATTTTAAATTATCACCGAAGTCTTCACATTGAAATCTTTTCTTTTTATCACTTTAAAGAGGTCTTTGGCAGTAGATAGGCCCAATGCAAAATGTCTTTTGTGAATCCAAGTAAAATGAAATAATTGACAATTTCAACCTTCTCTTCATCCATCATGATGTTGCCTTTGGGTCCAGTTGTAAGAAATTTTGTTTCTTGAGGTTGAGGTGAAATCCATAGTGAAGAATTTATCTTTGTGAGTAAGTCTTATTCACTTTCTGTAAACAAGATTCTGTCATCTGCATGGGTTGTTGATGAGTCTTTTTCCAATTCCAATTCCACATTCTTCTTCATATACTCCTGCTTTATAAATTATTATTAGCTAATTATACAGATTGAATGTGAAGGGAGAAAGGATACAACCTTAACATTCACCTTTCTTGATTTAACCTAAACATTTAAGTAAAGTTCACTTTGTCAACTAAATCCTTTAGCATTACAAATCAAGATTTGTATTTTCTTCAATTCATTCAGCTTTAGAGATGCCCAATCTATGCTCCTTTTCCCCTCTCTTACTTTCAGGTCTTTGTACATTTCACGATAATGTTTTGCCTTCTCAAGTTGCCCTTGGAATTTTCGGTCCTGTTCTCATACTTGGTCATTTCTTCCTCCCCCCCCCCTTTTATATGTTCAAGAATAAGTTTACAAATATTTTCTTCCATACACTTTTATATTTTTGAAGCCTTTCTTCTCTTTTTAATGAACTTCTTTATGTATGATTCTTTTTGTTTAGAGCACATTTACACAAATCAAATCATAGATATAAGAGGCGTTTCCCTGGTTTGTGTCCTATATATACTTATATATGAAAAGAGGAGGAAGCTGTCATAAAAAGAGAGACATATTTTCACCAAGAAAGAATTGGAAAGATAACACATGGTCTTGGATCCTTGTAACAAGAACTTCTTAGGTTTAGGGTAAGATTGATGTAAAGACATATGGAGATGTGACTGTAAGGAGTGATGAGCTAAAAGAAATTGAACGGATACAAGGTCTATTCCATAGAGATGACAGAGAAAATGCCTTTCGCTATAGTTGGTGTTCTGAATTCAGACTTCTAATCTCCTAAACCTTGAGAGAATAACAGATGCTGCCCTGGAAGTGCTCACCAAGTTGTGCCAAGAAATATGGAGAAGGATCACCTGGCCAACTTACTGGAAGAGATCGATATTTGTTCCTATCCCAAAGAAAGGTGACCCAACAGAATGTGAAACCCCCCGAAAAATCTCACTGATTTCACATGCAAGCAAGATTTTACTGAAGATTGTCCAAAAACGACTGGAACAGCACATCAACAGAGAACTACCAGAAGTCCAGGCTGGGTTTAGAAGGGGTC
>NW_006400148.1:410030-422688 GCF_000299155.1 Elephantulus edwardii
TTAGAGAAGGAGGACATCATGGTTGGGAGGGTGGAGGGACGGTGCAGGAGAAGAAGGCCCTCTATGAGGTGGATTGATTCAGTGACTGGGATAATTGGAATGGGAGTGTCAGAGACAGTGGGATTGGCACAGGACAGAGTGGAGTTTAGGGCTGTTGTACATAGGGTTGCTATGAGTCGCAAGCGACTTGACGGCACATGACAACAACAACAAGAACAGCATCCACTTGTTTGGTATTTCTGTTATATTAACACCAAATAACTAAGACAGAGCAAACAGTTCCAAAGAAAACTTCAAAGAACATTTATTAGGTGGTCACTTCAGATGCTCCATGCATGACTAAGAAATCTCTCAATTATAGAGTTATCATTATAAACACTTCATCCAGAAGATAAAAATTTTCACAGAAGGTTTTAATGAATCTAAGATTTTTAGAATGTTTCTAGTTACCTACTATTAAACAGCTGTTGAAAATTATGTGTTCATTGTTATGCATTTTATAGCATTCTAAATGTAATAACAAATAAAGCAATCATAAACCATTTATAATTATGCAGCTTAAATAATGAGTTGTAACTGATTTTGTGGAAATACATACATTGCTCAAACTTTATGAATTCATATTTATTTACTTTTGAAAGGAAACTTGAGCATTTTTAGAAAATTATTCTAAAAGGTAAAATAATTTAGATATTCACTAAAATATAAAATGTTAACAGCGAGCTCTGATGGCATAGTGATAAGAAGTTGGTTTGGATCCACCAGCTACTTCTCAGGAGAAGGATGGGGAATCTCTTTCCATCCAATTTACTAACTCTGAAAACCTGGCAGAGGGTCAGCTACAGGTGTTTGACTCAGTGGCATTCAACAACAACGTCCTGCGACCAACATATCATTTGTCATGTTTATATTCTGACTAGTCATTTGTTAATATTATGTACCCATTAGTCAAAAGTGACTTATAAAAGACCTTTGTTATTTATAAATGGGTTTTCAGAGGGAGGAAATCGCACAAAAGTCTGGGTATGAGGACCAATTCCATCTTAGCTAAGAATATCTGAGGGGAGCTGGGAAAATCCTGAGAACGCTACCTGGGACCCTTTCCTACACAAGGTCTTGAGGTTTGGTAGGAGGGGACATTTTAGCAGACAAAGTCACTTGGGGAGAGCTTAGAACATGCCAGAAATGCTGTCCAGGACCCTTACCTTTCCAAGACTGAAATGACAGAAATTCTCAACATGGTGGAGAAAGAAAAAAAAAGGCAGAATAAAAGAGATACAACAGAGAATCAGCAAGAGAGAAGACAAAACCTCAATGAGAATTTACAACAGAAAACCAGACCAGAATATAAAGACAGAAATAAAGTGAAAAAAAGATTAGAATCATCATGTGGGAAGACATCAAATGAAACTACATACACATGACTGGAATTTCAGGGTAAGAGAGTAAAAAAAAACAAAACCAAATCACATATAGAGAAAATTTTAGAAGATGTACTGGAGGAAGACTTTCCAGGAACTATGAGAAATGGAAACTAATACATTGTAGAAGCTCAGCTAACACCAAACAGACTGTTGCTATTAGGTGCTGTTGAGTCACCTGAAATTTATAGCAACCCTATGTACAATAGCTGAATCTTGTCTTATTGTAAGTCAATTTCATTGCCTCTGACACACTTACCTCCATGACCCATTACAGAATCAATCCATCTCATTCAGGATTTTCCTCTCTTGCTCTATTCCACTGCCCTTCCAAGCATGATGTCCTTCTCCAAGCACTGTTTCCTCCTGAATATATATGCTCAACATATATAAGATAGAGCTTCAAAATATTTGCCTCCAAGGAGCAGCACCTCCAAGTTTCACACTCTCCATGATAGAGCTGCATGTTTGCTTGGTGGCCCATGGTATGTTAAATCCTCTTCTCCAGTACCAAAATACAACTGCATCAATTCTTCTCCTGTCATCCTTGCTCATTATTCACCTCTCGGATGAACTGTGAAGACCATGGCTTATATCAGATGCACCTTACTCTCTAGACTGACATTGCTTCTCTTCAGTACAGTGGAGAGTTCTTGTCAGATTTTCTCAACGCAATTTGTCTTTTGACTTCCTAACTACTGATCCTAAGAGTGTTCATATGGAACAAAGCAAGTTAAAATTATTAATAATTGCAATTTTTTTCTCCATCTATCATGGTGCTACTAATTAACTCAATGGTGAGAATCTTTGTTTTCTTGATGTTGAGCTTCAATCCATATTGAAGACTGCAATTGTTGACCTTTTGCACTAAACAGTTCAGATTCTCCTTAGTTTCCGCTGGCAAGGTTGTGCCATCTGCCTAACACAGATTGTTGATGAGTCTTCCCCCAATTTTGATGTTACATTCCTCCTCATAAAGTTCACCTAACAAACGATCTGTTCCACATATAGATTGAAAAGGTATGAAGATAGGCTGTATCCCTTATGTTAACCTTTCTGGATTTTGAACCATGCAGTGTTCCAGTAGAGTGTGGAAATTATCAAACTATCATACACAAGCAAGATTATGCTGAAAATGATCCCCAAATGACTGGAACAGTACATCAACAGAGAATTGCCAGAAGTGCAAGTTACATTTAGAAGAGGACATGGTACTAAGGGCATTATAGCAAATATTAGATTGATTTAGCTAAAAGCAGAAACTATGAGAAGAATGTGTTTCATTGACTATGCAAAGGTCTTTGACAGTATGGATCACAACAAATGAGGCTAACATTGAGAAGAATTGGAATCCAAGGACACTTAATTTCGCTCATGCAAAACCTATACTTGGACCAGGGAGTGGGCAACAGATAGACTAACAAAACATGCATCATTCAAAACCAAGAAAAGTGTATATTAGGGATGCATCCTATCTCCATACCAAACAGATTAGATGTCCCTAAAAACCCATGAAGACATTTTATTGTTAAATACTCCAAAATAAAAAGTGAGAATGGAATATTAAAACAAAGAGTCACCTACAAAAGGAAACCAATTAAATTAAGTTCTGATTTCTCAGCAGAAACCACATGAGAAAAAAGATAATGGGATAATATATATGGAAGATTGAAAAGTTGTCTATCAAATAAGAAGGAGAAATTAGACCACTTGTAAAAAAGCAATAACAAAGAATTTGTGAAAACAAGATCAATACTACAAATAATAATAAGAGAAATAGTTCACACAAAGATAACAGAGGTAAGTGGATAGATCAAAATAACTAGCAATAACAGAAAAAGGAATGAATCAAAATGGCAATGATAAAGCATGTTGTATCAATAATCACAGTCAACGAATGGCTTAAACTCAGTTAAAGAGAAAATAATAAGAAGGGATTTAAAAAAATCCCATCAATGCATTGCTTGCAAGAGACACATTTAAGACAGAAGCAGAAAGATTAGAAAGCAAAGGGCTAAGGAAGAAATACACCAAACAAATAGCATCCACACAGAAAGCAGGAGTGGCAAAACCAATCTCTGATAAAATAGACTTTAGGATGAAAACCACCATAAATAACAAAGGACACTATATAATGATTAAAGTGAAAATAGATTAAGAGGATATACTGTTAGCTCATATCCACACACCCATTTATAGACTTGAAAATACATGAAATAATGGTTAATGGACTCGAAGAAAGAAATAGATAACACCACAACAGTAATATGAGACATCAACATATCACTCATCAAATGATAGGTTAACTAAAAATAAAAGAACTATACAGTACACCAACTTGATCTCATAGACATAGTCAGGATACTTACTCAACAAAAGCACAATTTACTTTCTCCTCAAGCATACATAGTACATTCTTTAGAACTGACCACAAATTAGGACACAAAACAAGCCTGAACAAATTAAAAAACAAAACAAAACAAAACAAAAAACAAAACACCAAACAACATTAAAAAATACAAAATAACTTCTCAGACCATAATATATAAATATAGAACTTAAATATAGAACTTAATAATGAGTTGTTGTTGCTGTTAATCACAGTCAAGTCACCTGTGACTCATAGTGACTCTATGTACAACAGCTCTTTAGTCTGCCCTATCTTAAGCCTGTCTCACCAACTTTGACACACCTACCCACATTGCCCAAGTTATTGCATCAATCCATCTCACCTGGGTCTTCCTCTCCTGTACTGTCCCTCCACCATTCCAAGCATGTTGTCCTTCACCAAAGACTGTTCCTTCCTGGTCACATGCCCCAGAATGTGAGATGAAGCTTCAATCAATAGTGAAGACTATAGTCCTTGACCTTCTGCAGCAAACACTTCATGTCCTCCTTAGCTTCAGCAAGCAATATTGTGTCATCTATGTAACAAAGGCTGTTAATGAGTCTTCCTTCAATCCTGATGCCACATTTAGCCTCAAAGACAATAAGAGGATAAAGAGAAAAACTACACCTATGTGGAAGCTAAATAGAGCTTGGGCTTTACTTGGATTTAGAAGAAATAAAATTAGAAATAAAAAAGTTCCTCAAGCCAAAAATGCAGTGTGAAGAGGGTAAAAATGATGAATGGGACTTTCTAAAGATTAAATCCCTGTGTGCATCAAAAACTTTTCCCAACAGGGTAAAAAGAAAACCTACCGACTGGGAACAAACATTTGGTAATACCATCTCAGACAAGAGTTTCATAACAAAAGTCTACAGAACATTCCTGTGCCTCTATAAGAAAAAGATTGATAACCCAATTACAAAATGGGCAAAAGACATGGAAAGAATTTTCACAGAGGAAGATATTAAATGGCCAACAGACACATGAAAAAAAATGCTCCTAATCAACGGCAATAAGAAAGTTACAAATCAAAGCCACTATGAGGAACCATCTCACTCCAGTAACAGTGGCAAAGTTTTAACAGGACAGCAAGTAATAAATGTTAGACAGGATGTGGCAAGATAGGAACTCTTATACATTGTTGGTGGGATTGGGAAGCAGTTAGGTGCTTCCTCAAAATGGTAAACATAGAAATTCATATGACCCAGCTATTCTACTGCTAGTGTTTTGATAAAGAAGAGGTGTTGGATTTTGTTGAAGGCTGTTATGAAATAATTTAATAGGATCGTGTGGTTCTTAGTCTTTGTTTTATTAGTGAAGTGAATTACATTAGGTGGCATCTTGTTCTCTGATCTCAAAACCTACAACACAGCATAGTTATTAAAACAGCATGTTATTTGTACAACAGACAGATGTATACACCAATGGAATAGAACCAAGAATACAGAAATCAACCAATCAACCCTTTGGTCAACTGATATTTGACAAATCCACTAAATGAAGAAACTGTGGTTTCGTTAACAAATGGTGCTGACAAAAACTGGCCATTTACCTACCAAAAAGTACATCTCACACTATACACAAAAACCAACTGAAGGTGGATTAAAAACCCTAGTGGTAAAACCCCAAATCATAAAGATCATGTGGGACAAAGTGGGAACAAATTTATGAGCCCTGGTCTATGACATAAATAGGTTTGCAAACAAAGCCAAAAATAAATAAACCAAGATAGGACAAAATCAACATGTATAATCTTCTTAAAATAAAATTCTTGTGTGCATCAAAAACTTTCTCCAATAAGGTCAAAGAAAGCCAAATGGGGAAAAAAAATTGGTAACAATATTTCAGTCAATGAGCTCATAACTAAACAGAGTAGAGAATAGTTCTGGATAACAGAGTACTACAGGGCCTCCACAAGATAAAAACTGGTAACTCAATCATAAAATTGGTCATGCAAATACTCTTGACTCGAGAGGACATTTAGATGGCCAAGAAACACATGAGGAAATAATTAAAATCATTAACAATCAGAGAAAATCAAAACAAAGAGATACCATCTCACTACAGCAGCAGTAGAAAAGTTTAACAGCACAGCAAACTATAAGTGTTTGAGAAGATGTGAAAGGATGGGAACTCTAATGCACTCCTGGTAGGTTTGTAAAATGGTACAACCACTATGGGAGGCAGTTTTATGTTTCTCAAGAAGCTGAACATAGGAATCCTATGTGACTGAGCTATTCCACTGCTAAGAATATATCCCAAGGAAATCAGAAATGAGAGATGGATGGAGATATACAAATATGGTCATAACAATGTTACTCTCAATCACAAGAACATGGGAACAGTTCAAATATCCATCAACAAGTGAATGAAATTGTGGTACATCCACATAACGGAATAACATGCAGCACTAAGAAAGAATCATTTCATAAAATATTATGTAACATGGGAGAGTCTAGAGAGTATTATGTTGAGGGAAAGAACTCAGTCACATAGTGACAAATACTTCATATTGTTTAAATACCTGAGCAAGATAATTATAATGTGGAAAAGGGGAAGGAGAAGCAGGGACACAAAAAAGTAAAGCGGAAAAATCACAGGGATGACAGAAGTAAGTGGGTAGTGCGGTGAATGAATGAGAAAGGTTCAATTGGGATTTGAAAAGATGGGTGAACACAGGAATAAATCAATGATAATTAATTATATTAAATACATTGTATAGGAATAATTATATAAAACAAGGTACATGAATGAAAACTTACATAAATGATTGTTTAAAACACAAAGGACATGTATGAAACACAATATTTATGAAAGATTATATGGAAACCAACACATTTTTTTTGGAAAAAAAAAACCTTCTTAACAGTATTACAGGAAATGAGAATAGTAAGTAATCTTAACTCTGATGGTAAATGACATTCAAACGCAATATTTTATTTACAGCTATATCACTTATGTACGAAGGCATGATAAAAATCTTTTCAGATATGCAATATTTCAAGAACTACAAAGGGCAGTAAATATTAGCCTACTTGCAACTCAGTGACTCAATTTACTACTGTTTATAGATGCTATAAGTAGATAGAGATATAAGCTACTTATGAGTTAAAAATAAAGGCCTACATAAACAATCAAAGGACAAATTTTTAAATGGACAAATGACATGAATATACAGTTCACCAAAGAAGACTACCATTTTGCCAAAAAATACATGAAGATACACAATTATTAATAATTGTACAAAAGTATGAGATATGATATCTTGTCCCAATAGCTATAATAACATAGAAAAAAATAGAAAACTACAAATGCTAACAAGAATATGGAGCTACTAAATACACTACTGATGAAATTGTAAAGTGCTATATATGGAAAATAATCTGGCTGTTTTCTTGTTGTTGTTGTTAAGTGTCATTGAGCCAGCCCTGTGAACAATAGACTTGAATTTTGTCCTACGCTGAAACATTCTCATTATCTCCGACACATTTCAATCCATGGCTACAGGCAAACAATCTCTTTTATTGAAGATCTTCTCTTTTGCTGAACTTCCGCTTTTCCAAGCTTGGTATTCTTTTTCAAGCAATTATCTTTGCTAACAATATGTTCAAAATATGTGAAGTGAAGCTTCATCAACTTTGCCCCCAAGAAACATTCTGGTTACACATATCTGTTCTTTTGGCAGTCCATGGGACACTCAGTACTCTTCTCCATCACTACAACTGAAATACATCATTTCTTCTGTCATCCTTATTCATCGTCTAGCTCTCAGATGCAAAGAAGGTGGATTGGAAAGATAGTGGTCTGAATCAGGAACACCTTAGTCTTTAAACTGATATTACTACTCTCTAGGGCTTTGGAGAAATCCCTGGCAGCAGATTTTTCCTATTAACTGTGGATCCAAGGAAGAAGAAATAATTGAAAATTTAAATCTATTCTCTATCTATCATGATGCTGCCTATTCCTCCAGTGGTGAGGCCTTTTATTTTCTTTATACTGAGATGTAATCCATATTGAAGCCTGCAGTCTTTTGCCCTCTGCAGAAAGCACTTCATATCCTCCTCGTTTTTGAGCAAGAACAATTTTCATCTGCATAACGCAGGCTTTTTACGAGTCCTTCTCCAATTCTGATGCCATATGCTTCTTCTCTTCTTCATAAAGTTCAATTTCTCAGATGATTTGTTCAGTATATAGATAGTAGGTATATAGGGATTAGATACAGTACTGACAATTTTCCTAATTTCATCCTATGCAATATTCCTTTGCTCTGTTTGGACAAAAGCTTCTTGGTCTAGGTTTAGATTTTGTATAAGCACAATTAAGTGTTCTGGAATTCCCATTCTTTTTAAGGTTAACAACAGTTTCTTATGGTCCACATAGTCAAATGCCTTTGCATAGTCAATAAAACACAAAGTAGACATGTAGGCATACCCCCATACCAAACTAATTAACAACAACAACAACAATTTTAACTACCTCTCTCTCTCTCTCTCTCACACACACACACACACACACACACACACACACACACACACACACACAAAGAGAACAAGCCTATTGCCATTGGAGATTTTATTGTTGTTATGTGCCTTTGACTCTCCTGTGACCTATAGTAGCCCTATGAACAACAGCTGTGCATCCTACCTAATCCTAAACCAATCTCATCATCTCTGACACACCTAATTCTATTATATCATTGAGTCAATTCATCTCATCCATGGTCTTCTTTTCCTGTACCGTCCTTCCACCCTTCCAAGAATGATGTCCTTCTCCAAAGATTCATATCTCCTGGCCACATCCTCAAAGTATGTGAAACAGAGATGTTATAATGATTCATGTTTCAGACTGCTGAATTTTGAATTCACAGCCTGACATCCATGAACTATACCACCAAGGGTCAGATACTAGTCTCTCTCTCTTAACGTTGTTAGTAATAGAGAGAGCTATGTTGGCCTAGTGGACAGAAAGTTATGCTACCAAGCCAAAAGTGGGTGATTTTAATCTGTAGCCCTCAGGCCTGGTTCAAATTGTTTTCCTGTCAAACATTCTTCTAGGCGGTATAGCTGTGCATTGCTGTACAGAGGTAATTTGTGGTTGCTATGATGCTAAACACTATAATACTGATGTACCAAATGTGATAATGGTTACCCATGGTCGGCAGTGTTTGATGGAGCTTCTCAGTTAAAACAAGACTGGAAGCAGGAGTGGCATCCACTTCCAAAATGGCTTGCCTCCGGAAATTCTATGAAAAGTGCTCAGGCCTTTTGTTTAGAGGGTTGCTATGAGTCGTCTACAACTTGATGGCACCTAACAACAACAACAACAGCAATACATTCTTCTTCTGTTTGAATAATTATGTGTGTCCATTCTTCCCTCACTCGGCTATCTTCTTTAGCTCAGTCATTGGATTCTTATTATTTTTTCTTCCCTTAATGTAAGACATCAAGCCTGGAAACAGGAGAGGCATCCACTTTCGAAATGACTTGCCACCGGAAACTCTCTTTATGAACAGTGCTCAGGCCTTTCGTTTATAGGATCGCTATGAGTCATCTATGACTCAACAGCACTTAACAACAACAACAACACAACAATGTAAGACATACAATAGATAATCAAGAAAGACTCACTGAATTCTGTGTGTTAGAGAGGAGGAAGAGAGGGAGAGGGAGAGGGAGAAGGGAGGGGGAGGGGGAGAGGGAGAGAGATTAAATTGTGGTTGTTGTTGTTAATTAGTTTGGTATTGGGGGTTTGTGATATGTTTCATCATTTATTGGAAAGGCCTATGGGAAAAATCAAGAAGGTAAATTATTTGATTATTCTCTTAAATTACAGACAAGATTTGGGTATATGAAGACTATAGCAGGCTCAGAGATTTGATAAATAAGTGCACTCTTTCCTATTAAAATTAAAAGACCTCTTTAATGTGTTATCAGTTGACAAAATCTTATTAAAATTAAGAATTACTGAATTCTGATGACAGAATTTCAGGCAGCAATCACAGACTTCCAGGTCATAATTTTTGGGCAAGTAAAGTGCATGTTATGCGTACGTAGGGACGATTCTTACTCAGTACACCTCTTACAGTTTATTACCTGTGTAGACTCATTTTTATTGCATTTTACAAAGAGAATTTCAATTGAGGGTTGTCTTGGGTTGATACCTACAGAAGCAACAGGTTTCACTCATTGTTATTAGCTTTTCTTCAGATAAGAAGGTTTTATCTTGGGGTATCCACACTTAGTTGCATCCCAAGTGGTTTATAATGATGATAATTAGCATTTAAATAGAACTTTACCTGTTCAGATGCCTTACAGGCATGCTTATTATTTAATGGAACGGTCACACTATCACCCTTCATTGAGAAATCTTCCAATATAAAAATGTGCAGTATATAGAAACCGTAAAGGCCTGGGAGCTGATAAGTTTAGTGATGCTATGCATTTTTGCTAGCAACTTCAATTTTATGGTATGAAATTGAAATGTGGGAGACCATTAATACTTTCCCAGCCCTGACATAGCATGCAATGTATGCTATAAGGCACAACTACATAAAGACAAAAAATAAAAAACCAATGCTTACACAATAGCCTACCATTTGTCAAGGAGATAACTTTTCTTTTTCAACAATCTCCTAATCACTGCAGGACAGGAGTGAGCGGTGAATGAAATCAGTCTCTTTGAAATTCTTGGGAAGATCATTCAAAGTCAGTCTCAGGCTGTGATCACTCATAAGACACTACTGATTTTGAGAGCACATAAGAGCATGGTCAGATTTTCAAAGGATAAATCTCAATTCAAGATCCCCATTGACTTCACACAGTTATCTCATCATCTTCGTTATTATACTATGTGTCGTCAAAGGATTGCCAGGCTCCCCAACTCCCCAACCCCATTCTCTTTTTAGAATGAAAGCTTATTCCTGGCCACTCAGTATTTGACTTTGTGTCAGGTAAGTTCTTAAAGAATAAATGGAAAAGGTCTAAAAGTAGGTTAATTAAAGGACTGTAACAGGTGGTGGGAATCTATCAGTTCTCTATAATAAAAATATGGACAGTCTCCTCCTGTGAAGATTTTCAGCCTTAGGAACTTGATATAAGGTCATTATGAGTCAAACTCACTCTATGGCAGTGGGTGGGTCACATAACTTGGCAGTCCCTGCGTGGTACAAATGGTTGAGTACTTTGTTGTTTACCAAAAACTTATTCTTCATCCCACTGCTGTCAAGTTGATTTTGGCTCCCAGTGACCCTCCATTAAGTTTCTAAAGCTGTAAATATTTGGGGAAGGAGACTGGTCATTTATTTCTCATGGAGTAGTTAGCAGACCAACTTTTTGGTTGACAGTGCAACAAACACATAACACTCTATGCCACGAGAACTCTTTAAAAGGTTGTTTGGAGGTACAGTCCATCAACAGGCACCTTATAAAAAAGGTCTGGTGATCTACTAAAAACAAAAAAGATCTCAGTCTACAAAAGCCCTAAAGAGTACAGCTCTACTCTAACATATAGTGTCAAAATGAGTTAGAATTAACTTGGTAAATATTTTTATTTGGGCAAATATAAATGAAGCATGGTGAAATGCTGGCCAAAACAGGATTTTCCCATTTTGTTAAATATTAACTATCTTTTTCCATATCTCAGTATGCACAATATGTATTTTCTCATGTTAAATTGTGGTTGTTATGTGCTGCAGTCAAGTCGCTTGCGACTCTATGTACAACAGCCCTAAACCCTGCTCAATACTGTGCCAAGCTCACTGCCTCTGACACACCCATCCCGATAACCCCAGTCACTGAATCAAACCACCTCATAGTGGGTCTTCCCCTTCTGCGTCGTCCCTCCACCCTACCAAGCATGATGTCCCTCTCCAAGGACCTGTCCTCCTTACAACATGCCCAAAGTACATTAGACGAACCCTCAGAATCCTTGCCTCCAAGGAGCAGCCTGGTTTAACCCTCTCCAGGTTGAATCTGTTTGTTATCTTGGCAGTACAGGGTACATTCAATAGTCTTCTCCAGCACCACAGCTCAAAGGCATCAATTCCCCTTCTATCCTCCCTAGTCATTGTCCAACTCTCTGATGCATAACAAGTGATTGCAAAGACCATAGCCTGTATCAGACACACCTTAGTCTCCAGAGTGACACCATTGCTCTTCAGTGCCCTGGACAGGTCCCTAACAGCAGACTTTCCCATCGCAATAAATTTTTTAAACTTTCTGGCTACTGGTGCCAAGAATGTTGACCGTCGATCCAAGCAGACTAAAGCTGTTGACAATCTCAATCTCTTCACCATCCATCCTGATGCTGCCAATTGGTCCGGTGGCGAGAATCTTTGTCTTCTTGACATTGAGCCTCGATCCATATTGGAGACTGCAGTCCTTGACCCTCTGCAGCAAGCGCTTCAGGTCCTCCTCAGTTTCAGCAAGCAGGGTTGTGTCATCTGCATAACACAGATTGTTAATAGATCTCCCACCAATCCTGACTCCATACTTCTGCTCATAAAGCCCAGCCTCCTGGATTATCTGTTCTGCATACAGGTTGAAAAGGTATGGAGAAAGGACACATCCCTGACATACGCCCTTCCCAATTTTGAACCATGCAGTGTTTCCTTGCTCTGTTCTGGCAACTGCCTCTTGCTCCAAGTATAGGTTTCACATTAGGATGATCAAGTGTTCTGGGATTCCCATTCTTCTCAGAATCAGCCACAGTTTCTTATGATCCACACAGTCAAATGCCTTTGTATAATCAATGAAACACAGAAATACATTCTTCTGGTATTCCCTGCTTTCAGCTAAGATCCATCTAACATTAGCTACAATATCCCAAGTACCACGACCCCTTCTAAACC
>NW_006400148.1:422788-435821 GCF_000299155.1 Elephantulus edwardii
CATCTGCATAACACAGATTGTTAATAGATCTTCCACCAATCCTGATGCCACACTTCTCCTCATAGAGCCCAGCCTCTCGGATAATCTGCTCTGCATAAAGGTTGAAAAGGGGTTATTCACCCTTCCAAGCATCGTATCCCTCTCCAGGGAATAGCTTCTTCTAGTAACAGGCTTAAAGTATGTGAGGCGAAGCCTCTTCCATCTTGTCTCCTAAAATCACTCTGGCTGTACCACCTCCAAGACATAATTGTTTGTTCTTTTGATAGTCCATGGGATATTCAGAGCACTCTTCTCCAACATCACAGCTCAAAGGCTTCAATTCTTCTTCTGTCATCCTTATTCATTGTCCAGCTTTCAGATGTACAGCAAGTGATCAGAAAGACTGTTTTCTGAATCAGATACTCCTTAGTTCTCAAACTAACGTTATTATTCCTCATTAATTTGGAGAAGTCCATAAGAGCAGATTTCCCAATGCAATGTGTTTCCTTATTTCCTGACTGCTGGTACCAAATGTGTTAATTGTGGATCCAACAGTTTCATTCTCTTCTCTATCCATCATTGTACTGCCTATAGGTCCAGTGGTAAGAATCATTGTTTTCTTTACATTGAGATACAAACCATATTAAAGGCTGCATTCCTTGATCTTCTGCAACAAGGGGTGCAAGTCCTCCTCACCTTGAGCAAAGGTGCATCATCTGCATAACACAGGTTATTGATGAGGCTCTCTCTGATCCTGATGCCACATTCCTCTTCATAGAATCCAGTTTCTCATATAATTAGCTCAGAATACATATTGAATATGTATGGAGAGGATATAACAATAATACACACCCCTCTTAATTTTAAACCATGCAATGTTCCCCTACTCTCTTCAAAAAAACAGCTTCCTGGTCCAGGTATAGGTTTCATACGAACACAATAGAGATCATAATTATAGCTGTGTGATTTTGAAGAAATTATCATAACTATTCTAGAAGCTTTATGATTTATACTTTCAAAATCTAAAAAAATTAGCATTAATAGTTATCTCAGTATTCTATTTGCAAGCAAATTGTTCTAAACAGAACATATAATTAAAAAGTGTAAAGTGCTTTATTTAACGTGATTAGGAGTCTGGAACTGCATATATTTCGTCAGAATGAATTCCTCATAGAGAATTCCATTGCTATATTCATCAGGCAAGAATGTTTGAAATTAAATATTTTCTCATTTATACTTTAAAATTCAACCACATTTTTTCTTTGATACATTTAGCAGATAGCAGGGGTTAAAATGGTTTCTTCGAACCTGGTGTGTGTGTGTGTGTGTGTGTGTGTGTGTGTGTGTGTGTGTTTTAGTTTTAAGATGATCACAAGTTCAGTTGGAGTCTTGGTATAAATTTACACTTTGGTATGCATATGAAACTCAGTGATCTCTCCTTAGACCAACAATATAAGTAAAGAATCAATATAATTTATTTTCAAATTAAGTCACAAATTGCATGCCAATTTGAGATATGCATACATGCAATTATAAAATAAATAACATGGTTTAAATAATCCAGATAATACTTTGTTGAACATGGTGTGCATGGAACACTAAGTAAAATGAAAGCCGTCAATAATTCTTCTTCATACTTAAAAATAATGACAAGAAAGTGGCAAGACAAATTAAACTGCACTCCCGTTAAATCTCCAGGTTAGGATATTTGGTTGGCTGCTGTCATAAATTGTGAAGAACATGGAATCTATCCTTAATCAGATTTGGTTTTGAATATCAATTATTTAAT
The DNA here is from genome assembly GCF_000299155.1 of Elephantulus edwardii. NCBI lineage: Eukaryota > Metazoa > Chordata > Mammalia > Macroscelidea > Macroscelididae > Elephantulus > Elephantulus edwardii. The sequence goes on from NW_006400148.1 coordinate 424,557, forward strand.
TTCCTAACTGCATGACCTTGGGCAAGTGATATAACTTCTCTTAGCACAATTTCCTCATGTGCAAATTGGTGATAAATGTATCTTTCCAGTGTATTTTAAAGAGCTGTTGAGAAGAGCAGATGAGTAATGGATGGAAAAGTATTTATAAATTAGAAAGTGCTATGCCAATGTAATTTTATTTGATGGAGGAGCTAATCTGGTACTCAGAAGACCCTTTGTTCTTCTGTCTATCTGGAGGCATTAGATGAGCACCATCTTTCTTGAAATCGTCTACATTTGTATATAATGAGGAAAAGATTTTTCTAATTTAAGGGTATGTGTGATGAGTTTAAATAGGTTTTCTACAAAAGTATCATGCAAAAAATGTCTAATACAGATCTGGGTTATGAAACTGTCAAATAGAATGTCAAACTATACCCTTACTCCGCAGGACTTAAAAAATTCAATACCATGCTGAGCTTAAAGCTAGAGACTTTTGACTTCTTTACCAGGGCACACTGATGAAGAAGCATTTAAAAATTTAGGGCAATAATATACAACTAACTTGATTAATTGATGATCAAAATAAAATTCAGCATAAGGGTGCTCATTTTCTTTGAAGGATCTCTGGTGCCTTAGAAGTAGAGTGCCCTTCCCACCCAGAAGCATGTGGTTTTTCTGTCAACCACGGAAGATGGACAATCTCTGCTAGTGTGACTTACTGCGTTAGAAAGCAGCCCTCTGGAGGGTCAGTTATGAGTGGGCTCCTATTCACTGGTCTATAATAACAATATTTTTTCCTAAACCTGATTTGTGAAATGGTGATATATGTCACACAGATGTTAGATTACCTGGAAAGAATGAATAACTGGGAAAATTATAATGAAAACATGAAAACAAACCAACCTCATAAAGATTATTGAGTGAGGAGACTCAGAATATTTTCCATATAAGGGAAAAAATGTGACAATGTGCAAAGGCTGTTAGAGGCATCTACTCATTTACTCATCATAGGAATCTTACGTAGATGGCAATAAGTTCTGATTTTAGTAGGAAAAGAAATGAAAACCAATAAGATGGAATGACCTGATGTAGTTTGTTAATTTGTCACAGGGTTTCAGTGATCATTAAGATTTTTTCTAAATCTAACACTTTGTAAGGAAAACTTGCTGTCTTTTAAAATTGTGAAGAAGCTTAACTTTCAAGGTCTGAGACTCTCCCCTCTGTCCCTACACACATATGCACACACACCCCATTGTGGCAGAAAGTAAAACTCATGTTGTTATTTATAGGGTGGCATTAATAAGTTCAGAATTGTCTCTATAGGTATCAATTATAGGGTGGTATTAATAAGTTCAGAATTCTTTACATAGGTATCAGTCATAGAACTATAGTTCTTTTTCTTCTGCCTGCAAAACTAGTTGCTTAGGAATTCTCTGTTTCCTGACTTTAGTCATGTAGAGTAGTTTGATCTGTCTGTTTACCAGAAGAGGAAATGCATCTATCCTAGATACTGGTGAAGCTGGTTCTCCAGTCACATGTAAATTGTATCTTAATCTGCTTGTTTACCAGGAAGAAAACTGGAGCCTTCCTGAATTACTGATACTTAAATGGGAATTGTCCTTTTCAGATGTAAAAATAACATTTACTAATAAAGTACGTTGTTAAATGAGTTAGAGGTTCACCCTAGTATATAAGACCATGACCACTCCCAGACAGAGAGGCAGTCATAGAGGTGACTCCCTGTCTCCCAGATCTGCTTAATTAAGTGCATTTATGGATATTGCAATCAGTTTATCTTATTGGCGACTGACTATGGAAAGAATCCCTTGCATTCAGTAACATTATGGACTAGTTTTCATAAGCCTTATAAATCCGGCCATTATAAATGTGGTGATAGGGAGCTGTGCTGCTAATACAAAGTTATTCAGTTCTAATCCACCAGATTCTCTGAGGGAGAAAGATGAGAAATCTCCTTTTGTGTGATTTACTGCCTATGAAAACTTGTTTATGGGTCAGTTCCTGGTTGGTTCTAACTGAACAGTCTACCACGACCAACCAGTAACATCCTTGGAAAGGGAAATCATGCTTGGAAAAGTAGAAGATGAAGGAAATAAAGACACTCAACAAAATAGATTGATACAATGACTGCAACAATGAGTTCAAGTATGTTGGAGACAATGAAGACAGTAGCGGGTAGGACAGGTTCAGATCTGTTGTTCACAGGGTCACTATGAGTCATACTAGAATTGAAGGCAGCTAACAGCAACAACAACATCCTGTCCTTTCGTATTTGAGGAGTTTCTTGTTGTCTAGGAATTTATGGCTAAAGATTGTTGTTTTCTTGGCTGTGATGGTAGTAGTGGTTGAGTAAACAAGCAGAAAGCAAAGTCAGCAAAATTAATGAGTGGAATCTATAAGGGTAAGTGGCATTATGTAACTGACAGAGGAAAAAGTCGGTGATCATCATGAACACGAAATGCTAAAGTTTTATCATTGTTCTTGTTCTAACACAACAAATGGTGTCCTCTTACATTAGTTTGCAGCAGATATAGAGAAACTCCACTATATGTTTTGGCTAAAATTTGTGTAAGAATCTTGTATCTTTTTTTATAAATAATAATACTGAAAGGGGATCAAAATTAGAGAGTAAAGAGCTGACAGGTATTAGAAAGCATCATCTACAGTAAGACATATTTATTTTAATATTAGTTTATTTACAAATTCCATATACATTGTTTTTCACACCTAATCACCCTTCCCTCTACATATCAAACTCTGTGACCCTGTGATTATGCACACCACATTTTACTAGTTATTTATTTCTACGATAATGGTTTTATACAGTATTTGTCTTTATGGGATTGAGTTAGTTCACTTAGCATAGTGCTCTCCAGATCCTCCCAAGTTAGGTTGTGTTTTACAAATCATTGCACCTGTGTGCTGCACAGCATTCCATCATGAGTATGCACCATCATTTCTCAATCCATTCGATTGTGGTTGGACATTTGGGCTATTACTAGGTGCTTACAGTGGTGACTAATGCTACTATGAACATTGGTGTACAAGTCTCCGTTTGTGCCTCAGTTCTCATTTTCTTGGAATATATTCCAAGCAGTGGGATAACTGAGTTATATGGGATTTCTATGTTCAGTTTTTTTAAGAAATGCTTAACTGCCTTCCAGAGTGGTTGTACCATTTTACAATCCCACCAACACTATGTAAGCATTCCTATCTTGCCACATCCTCTCTAATGTTTATTACTTGCTGTCCTGTTAAACTTTGCCACTGTTACTGGAGTAAAATGGTATCTCATAGTTGTTTTGATTTGCATCTGTCTTAGCGATTACCTATGATTTTGAGCTTTTCTTCATGTGTCTGTTGGCCATACAAACATCTTCCTCTGTGAAAATTCTTTCCACGTCCTTTGCCATTTTGTCATTGTATGAGCAATTATTTTTTTCCTGTGGAGTCCTTGTAGGATTCTTTAGACTTTTGATACGTATGAAATGGCATTGCAATTTTCTTCCCCATCAGTAGGTCTGTTCACTCTGTTAGAAAAAGTTTTTGAGGCACACAGAGATTTAATCTTTGGAAGGTCCTGTTTGCCAATTTCATCCTTTCCTGGTTGTGCATTTCTGGCTGTACTAGAGAGTAAAACATATTATTTGGGTACATGGTCAGGAAGGATCAGTCCTAGGAGAAGGACATCATGCTTGGAAGGGTGGAGTGACAGCGCAGGAGAGGAAAAACCCCAAATAAGATGATTTGATACAGTAACTGGAGAAATGAGGTGAAGTGTGTGGGAATCAGTGGGACTGGCTCAGCACAGGGCAGGGTTCAGAGCTGCTATACAAACGTTTGCAATGGCTCACAGGCAACTGCTTGACATGTAACAACAAGAAGACATATTCTTAATGCTTAAATCACCATTTTTTTTTCAGGGGGATGTCTCAGCACTTTTTAAAAAATCTGTCATCATAAATATTTCTCTCCTTTTCTAAAGCTCCAGAATTTAGGCTTGTTGTTATTGTCATAATGTACCATTGAGTCACTTGCAACTCATAGCAACCCTGGGTATGACAGCTCTGAAGCCAGCCCTATCCTGAGCCAATTCCACCCACTCTGACACACCTACCCTGATTGTCCCGGTTACTGTATCAATCTATCTCATCTGGGTTATTCCTCTCCTGCACTATATGCCTCCACCCTTCTAACAACTTCTTCTTTTGATGAATCTCAATAAGCTTTTAGAAAGAAATATAAATTCTGCTACATCCTTGGAGATAGTAAATGAGGAGGAAGTAGAAATTAGTACTTTAAAAACAAACAAAACCCCAAACATCTCATAGGATTCAGATATGAACTATTTCATGTTAGATGTATTAGATTAGTGTGGTCCTTATTTAAATGTCTTGAATTGATTCAGAGCTGGAACATATTAGTGCCTTGAAGTGATGCATCTCGATGTCAAGAAAACAAAAATTCTCACCACTGGACCAATAGACAATGCCATGATAGATGGAGAAAAGACTGAAATTGTCAATGACTTTGTTTTAATTAAATCTACAGTAAATACCCCTGACACCAATAGTCAGGAGATTAGGATATGCACTGCACTGGGAAAGTCTGCAACTAGGGACATCTCTAAATTAGGAATGATGATGTCAGCTTGAGGACTAAAGTGTGTCTGATTCAGGGCATGGCCTTTTTAGTCACTTGCTATGGATCTGAGAGACAGACAATGAATAAGGATGACAAAAGAACTGATGCCTTTGATCTGTGGTGTTGGAGAAGAGTACTGATCATCCCATGGACTGTCAAAAGGTTCTGTCTTGTGAAGGTTCAGCCAAGAATAGAGGCAAAGGTGACAAAGTTTCTCTCAGATACTTCGGGCATGTTACTAGGAAAGCTTGTTCTTTAAAGAGACATCATACTTGAAAAGGTAGAGGGTCAGCAAAGGAGAGAAAGTACTTTAACCAGATGGATTGACACAGTGTCTACAAAAATGGGTTCAAGTATGTCAGATATTGTGAGAATAGCATAGGACATAAGAGGGTTCAGAACTACATTCAAGATCATCTGACAGCAATAGGAAAGGACCAGATGCTTAACCAACATACATTACAAAATAGATAAAAAAGATTGAAGAAGTCTTAATTCCTTTTGCTAATAATGGTGAAAAGAATGGCATGTAGTCAAAATGAAGCACAGGAATAAAACGTTTGAAACAAATTTTCAGCTTACTTGCCATTATCCATTTTAATATGTTTGGCAGGGACTTCGGCCAAGTCTTTCAACTATGTTCCTTATTAACTATATATAAGAATTCTTAAAAAGCTTCCAAACCTCCATGTGTATGTATACTTTATGCCAAAGATCCATATAAGAAAGAAAATCCAGTCAATTATCTGGGTATTTCCCTAAATTTAAATATTTGACATTGTATAAACAAATTTCCTAATCCTTCTTGTACAAATATTTTGGTAGCTACAGTCACTACATGTTCTTTTCCCCTCTGAAAACTTATTTTCCTAAATGTATTGATTCAGTGTCTATTGAATTACAGTATGTGTTTATCAATGTTTAATTAAAATAGCAGTGAGATATCAAAAGTTTTACAGTAAGATAGGAGAGGAACAAATATTATGCCTGAACCAAGAAAATTCTGAAAAACATATAAATCCTTTTGCTATACAAGTGAACCTGAAACTTGATACTGTTGTTGCTGTGTACCATCTAGTCAGAAATGACCCATAGCTGACCCTCCAGCAGGTTTTCAGAGGCAGTTAATCAATCACGTGGGAGGAGATTGCCCATCATTCTTCCACAGAACACTTGGTGGATTTGTACTGCATGCCTTTGGGATTGCAGCACAACTTCCTGCCACTAGACCACCAGATAAATTTTATTTTAGCAAGTAAAAATTCCATGAAATGTGGACTTATACTGAAAGCTCCACTTCTGGTAAAAGAAAATTAAACCTCTTCTTAAGAAGAGCTAAATAAAATATTGATTGTAGAGTCAGAACAACTTATAGCTGACCCTCTGCTGGTGTTCAGAGGCAGTTACTCACGTGGAAGGAGATTGCAGATCCTTCTACCAGACCTCTTTCTTTCAGGATTGCAGTGCAGCTTCTTACCACTAGGCCATCAGTGCTCCCAAACAAAATATTAAAAAGAAAATCTATTTGAAGTTACCAATGTTGGGCATCATGTATCTTCTTTGAGAAACTTTCTTTTCTATTCTTAACTACTCAACAGAAGGGTATACATCTGTCTACTAAGAGAAACATCTACAAAGAGAGGAATATCTTCAACATGGTAAGTTGGTACCCTAACTGGAACAATAGGTTTAAGAACAGAAGAGATCATGAGCATGGTACAGGATTACATAGGGCTTTCTTCTGTTGTAGGTAGGATCACTTTGAATCATAGCTGACTTACTGACAGCTAATACCACCATTAGCATAGAAAGACTTATCCAGAATAGATATAGCAGTATTTACCTACTCCGAGAACAGCTCAAATACCCATCAATAGTAGAGAAGAAAAAGAAACTGCATGTACTCTTAGAATAAAACATTACAGAGAAATTTAAGTGGACAAATTAGTAAAAGTTTTGGGGGAAAATTTAGATATAAAAACATTTCACTTTAGAAGTTAAGTTTTATAATTCAGGATCTATCTAAAATAAGAAAAAGTGAGTTTTCCATATTATCTAGGCTCAAGTCACTTCTGTGGCCATAAATGGTTACAACAGAAAGGGATTGTCCATCTTTCCTCAGAAAGTTAATGGTAGATTGGAGGCCCTTGAGCTGCAACATTAGGCTAAACTCCCAGAGCACACACGAGTCTAGAATAAAAAGTAAATGATTTACAGGGCTTTATAGCAAAAACGTCAACAAATAATATCTTACCTTTCTTTGTTTTGTCACAGTAATTTTGTACATAAATATTACTTGAGGACTCCTAAAACCAGAAGAATTTAAACACTACTAGATTCAGGCAATGACCTTTTCAATTACTTGCTATGCATCTGACAGGTGGACAATGCAAAAGTATGAGAGAAGAAGAAATGATGCCTTTAAACTGTGGTGTTGGAGAAGATACTGAATATTCCACAGACTGCCATAAAAACAAACAGGTATTTTTTGGAAAAGAGGGAGCCAGACTGCTTCTTGGAGACCTGGTTGACAAAGCTTAGTCTCTAATACTTTGGACATGTTGCTAGGAAAGGCTATTCCTTGGTTAAAGATATCAGTCTTGGAAGGATGGAGGATCAACAAAAGAGAAACCTCACAAAGATGGATTGACATGGTGACTACAGCAGTAGGCACAAATGTATGAGAGATTCTGAGGATGGCAAAAGGACGGGATTCAGTTGTACTTGACTTGATGACATCAAATAACAGCAACAAAAAACAAAGCTATCTAAATAATGAATTAATACTATCACACGGCATCATTTCTAAGAATTACATAATTATTGTTGGAATAAGCATAAGAAGTCAGATCATGTGATGCTTGGATAGTGGAGCCCTGGTGGTGTAGCATAAAAAATGTTAGACTAAATTGCTGACAAATCTTCTCCTAAAGACTTAGAGCCTCGAAAACCCTAAGAAGAGGTTGTATTCTGTCGTTGTAAGATGAAATAGACTCGATAACAATGGGTTCATATGGAAAATTCTTTATAGTGAAACAAACTTTGGATAATAAACAAAATGCAAACTTAAAAAGGATGACAAAATTCAGGTTCTCATTTATCACGTAATGCTCAATACATAAAAGCTTTTCATCATTTCTTCAGATAACATTTAGAAAAGCTGTGTTAAGCATGATCTAATATTGATTTATTTCCTCTTAAACAAGAGCTTCATGTTGTTGTTGCTATGTGCCATCGAGTCGCTTGAGACTCATAGTGACCCTATGTACAACAGCCCTAAACTCTGCTCTGTCCTGTGCCAATTGCACTGTCTCTGACACTCCTATCACAATTATCCCAGTCACTGAATCAATCCACCTCATAGAGGGCCTTCCCCTCCTGTGCTGTCCCTCCACCCACCGAAGCATGATGTCCTTCTCCAAGGACCTGTCTCTCCTCATAACATGTCCAAAGTATGTTAGACGGAGTCTCAGAATCCTTGCCTCCAGGAAGCCACCCGCTTTAACCTTTTCCAGGACGAATTTGTTTGTTTTCCTAGCAGTCCATGGTATTCTCAATATTCTTCTCCAGCACCACAGCTCGAAGTCATCAATTCTCCTTCTATCCTCTTCAGCTAACAGATGCTGCCCTGCATGTGCTCACCAAGTGTGTCAAGAAATCTGGAGAACAACCACTTGGCCAAATGACTGGAAGAGATCTGTATTTGTTCCTATCCCAAAGAAAGGTGACACAACAGAATGTGGAAACTATAGGACAATCTCACTGATTTCACATGCAAGCAAGATATTACTTACTGAAGATTATTCAAAAATGACTGGAACAGCACATCAACAGAGAACTACCAGAAGTCCAGGCTGGGTTTAGAAGGGGTTGTGATACTAGGGATATTGTAGCTGATGTTAGATGGATCTTAGCTGAAAGCAGGGAATACCAGAAGAATGTCTATCTGTGTTTCATTGACTATGCAAAGGCATTTGACTGTGTGGATCATAACAAACTGAGGCTGACTCTGAGAAGAATGGCAATCCCAGAACACCTGATCATGCTAATGCGAAACCTATACTTGGACCAGGAGGCAGTCGTCAGAACAGATCAAGGGAACACTGTATGGTTCAAAATTGGGAAGGGCGTACGCCAGGGATGCATCCTATCTCCATACCTTTTCAACCTATATGCAGAACAGATTATCCGGGAGGCTGGGCTCTATGAGGAGAAATGTGGGGTCAAGATTGGTAGAAGATTTATCAACAATCTGTGTTATGCAGATGACACAACCCTGCTTGCTGAAACTGAAGAGGACCTGAAGCACCTGCTGCAAAGCGTCAAGGACTGCAGCCTACAATATGGATTGAGGCTCAATGTCAAGAAGACAAAGATTCTCACCACTGGACCAATTGGCAACATCAGGATGGATGGTGAAGAGATTGAGATTGTTCATAGCTTTAGTTTGCTTGGCTCTACAGTCAACACTCTTGGCACCAGTAGCCAGGAAATTAAAAGGCACATTGTCATGGGAAAGTCTGCTGTTAGGGACCTCTCCAAAATACTAAAGAACAATGGTGTCTCTCTGGAGACTAAGGTGCATCTGATACAGGCCATGGTCTTTGCAATCACTTGTCATGAATCAGAGAGTTGGACAATGACCAAGGGCTTCATACCAGATGTAAATACTATGATGCCAAGCCCAGGTCTAATGAAAGGACTTTGGCTGCAGAATTTAATATTGAAAATAAAACGAGAGTTTGAAATAATTACATAAAGATTTTAGTGTTTGAATTTATGTGGCAAAAGCAGATCTGATCATATTTGACATCTTATTTCTTTTGTTATTTCCTTCTGTGTTAAGCTGTTATTATCTCTCTTAACCTCCTAATGGGAGAATTATATTTGAGCAATTGCCTCTCCAGCAGTATTTATGAAAATGAGTTTATTTCTCTGAAAATACTTCTCTCTGTAGCTCATTAAATGCTCTTTTTTAACTTGTTCACGAGGAGTATGAATTATTTGGTTTTCCACAACTGAACAATAGCGTTTACCAAACAATGGCAAGCTATTTATATATTTTCCTTTTGATTCCCAAATGCAGACAGTAACACACTTTTTCATCAATCATGTTGTTAAGGATCCAAAGCTACCTGTTAAGAACAGAAAGCTAAATTACATAGCTAAGTATTAAATATAATTTAAAAAAATCTTTCCTCCCTCTGTGAATTTGTGTGTGTGTGTGTGTTTGTGTATAATCCCTTCCCTAACTCATCATATAGACATGTGTTCAAAGTACCAGAATGTCCATAAACGGAAAAGTAAGCTATTATGGTACTGTATGTGTCATGCACGTGTATAAATGAATTTGAATGACTGACAGAATGACGTACCTATACTGTTGTAAAAAACTATATTTATCCTGAAGAAATATCCCATAGAAATTATGATATCTTACTCAATCCTTTTACCAGCACAGAATGTTGTTGATGTTGTTCTTGTTATGTGTCATTGGGTTGCCTGCAATTCATAGTGATCCTATGTACAACAAACCTAAACCCTGCTCTATCTTGTGCCAATTTTACTGTCCCTGAGACACCTACCTCCATTACCCCAGTCACTGAATCAATCTATCTCATCGAAGGTCTTCCTCTCTTGTACTGTCCCTCCACCCTCTCCAGTGACTGGTCCGGCCTTGCAACTTGTCCAAAGCATGTCAGACAAAGCTTCAGAATCCTTGCTCCCAAGGAGCAGCCTGGTCTCTCTCTCTAATAAACCTGTTTCTTCTCCTAGCAGTCCAAGGTATATACAATACTCTTCTCCAGCACTATAATTCAAAGGAATCAATTCTCCTTCTGTCATCCCTGGTCACTGTCCAGCTTTCTGATGCATAACAAGTAATCGTAAAGATTTTAAGAATGTTCATTCTGTATCCAAGCAAACTAAAGCTGTTACCAATCTCAAACTCTTAACCATCTATCAACATGTAGCCAGTCAGCGCAGTGGTGACAATCCTTGTCTTTGATGTTGAGCTTAAATCCATATTGAAGGCTGTAGTCCTTGACCTTCTGCAGCAAGCACTTCAGGTCCTCCTCAGTTTCAGTAAGCAGGGTTGTTTCATCTGCGTAATTCAGGTTGTTGATGAGTCTTTCTCCAATACTGATACATTTTTCTTCATAGAGCGCAGACTCATGGATAATCTGTTCTGCATATAGATTGAAAATGTATGGAGATAGGACACAACCCTGGTATATACCCTTCCCAATTTGAACCACGGAGTGTTACCTTGCTCTCTTCTGACAACTGCCTTCTGGTCCAAGTATAGGCTTTGTGTAAGCACAATCAATTGTTCTGAGACAGTGATATTTTCTTTGGTGGTGGTTTTTGCTTATGTGGAAATAGAAGCCTTCTTTCCACTGCAATTGTGGTCACCAAGTAGACAATAAGATTAAATCCAAGAACAACAAAAGCCTAGATGTTGTTATGTGCCGTCGAGTCGTTTCCAACTCATAGCGACCCTATGCACAACAGCCCTAAACCCTGCTCTATCCTGCGCCAACCGCACAGCCTCTGACACACCCATCCTGATTACCCCAGTCACCGAATCAATCCATCTCATAGAGGGTCATCCCCTCCTGT
>NW_006400148.1:436051-439019 GCF_000299155.1 Elephantulus edwardii
CATTGTCCAACTCTCTGATGCATAACAAGCGATTGCAAATACCATGGCCTGTATCAGGCGCACCTTAGTCTCCAGAGAGACACTGCTGCTCCTGAGTACCTTGAGAGGTCCCTAACAGCAGACTTTCCCATCATGATACGCTTTTTGATTTCCTGACTGCTGGTACCAAGGGTGTTGACTGTGGAGCCGAGCAAACTGAAGCTGTGATGATAGGAAGAAGAAAATTCTAATAAAAGAATAAATGAAAATGAGAATCACAGGGAGAAAACAAAGAGACTGATTACATTGTGGATATCATAATTAATATCTTCAAAAGAAAAAAATAGCTTAGGGATGAAGAAAAAAAATATTTATTATACCATTTGAATAGGAACATATATAAGTCTCTTCCAGTCAGTTGGCCAAGCGGTTGTTCTCCACATTTCTTGGCATAACTTGATGAACATGTCCAGGGCAGCATCTGTTAGCTGAAATATGTCATTTGGTATACCATCTATTCCTGGGGCCTTATTTTTTGCTATTTCCTTCAAAGCAGCTTTGAACTTCTTCCTTCATCACCATCGGATTTTGCTCATGTGTTGTTTTATTAAATTCTTCTGTGTCTGCTAATTCCTTTTGATATGATGACTCAGTATATTCTTTCCATCTTCTTTTAACACTTCCTGGATCATTTAATATTCTGTCTAAAGCATCCTTGATTACAGCAACTTGATGTTTGAATTTGTTCTTCAGTTCACTGAGCTTAAGAAATGCTGAACGAGTTGGGCCCTTTTGATTTTCTGATTCGAGCTCCTTGCACATTTCATAGTAATATTTTACTTTGACATCCCACGCTGCCTTTTGAAATCTGTTCACTTTTTTAGTATCTTGAATTCTTCCTTTAGCTTTGGCTTCTCGGTGCTCTAATTCAATAGTCAGAGTCTCATCTGGCATCCATTTTGGTCTTTTCTTCCTCTTCTGTCTTTGCAATGATTGTTTGCACTCTTCCTGGATGATACCCTTGATATCCTCCCAGAACTCATCTGGTCTTCGCTAGTTTGTGTTTAAGGCCTCAAACCTGTTCCTGAGATGGTTTTGAAATTCAGGTGGGATAAACTCAAAGTCTATTCTGGTTCCTGTGGAATCGGTATAATTTTCCTCAGCTTCAGCTTAAACTTGCGTATGAGTAGTTGGTGGTCTGTTCCACAATCAGCTCCTGGCCTAGTTTTCACAGCTGATATTGAGCTTCTCCAGCGGTTCTTTCCACAGATGTAAATGATCTGATTCCTATGCATACCATCAGGTGAGATCCATGTGTATAACCTGCGTTTATGTTTCTTAAAAATGTGTTTGCTATAAGTCATTGATTGTGTAATTGATTGTGGAAGATATCTATATTTGTTCCCATTCCAAAGAAAGGTGACCCAGTAGAGTGTAGAAACTATAGAACAATATCGTTGATTTCACATGCAAGCAAGATTCCACTGAAGATTATCCCAAAACGACTGGAACAGCACATCAGCAGAGACCTGCCAGAAGTCCAGGCTGGGTTTAGAAGGGGTTGTGGTACTAGGGATATTATATCTAATGTTAGATGGATATTGGCTGAAAGCAGAGAGTACTAGAGGAATGTCTATCTGTGCTTCATTGATTGTGCAAAGGCGTTTGACTGTGTTGACCATAACAAACTGTGTTTGACTCTTAGAAGAATGGGAATGCCAGAACACTCGATCATGCTAATGCAAAACTTATACTTGGACCAAGAGGCTGTTGTCAGAACAGAGCAAGTAAACACTGCATGGTTCAAAATCGGGAAGGGCGTATGCCAGGGATGTTTCCTGTCTCCATACCTTTTCAACCTGTTTGCAGAAAAGATCCCAGGAGGCTGGAATCTATGAGGAGAAATGCAGCATTAGGACTGGTGGAAGATCTATCAACAATCTGCGTTATGCAGATGACACAACCCTGCTTGCTGAAACTGAGGAGGACCTGAAGCTCTTGTTACTGAGGGTCAAGGACTGCAGCCTTCAATATGGATTGAGGCTCTATGTCAAGAAGACGAAGGTTCTCACCACAGGACCAATTGGCAGCATCAGGATGGATGGTGAAGAGATTGAGATCGTTCACAGCTTTAGCCTGCTTTGCTCCACAACCAACACTCTTGACACCAGCAGCCAGAAAATTGAAAGACGTATTGCACTGGGAAAGTCTTCTGTTAGGGACCTCTCTAAAGTACTGAAGAGCAATGGTGTCTCTATTTAGACTAAGGTGTGTCTGATACAGACCATGGTCTTTGCAATCATTTGTTATGCATCAGAGAGTTGTACAATGACTAGGAAAGATAGAAGAATTGATGCCTTTGAACTTTGGTGTTGGAGAAGAGTATTGAGGACTGCTGAGAAAACAAACACATTCATCCTGGAAAGGATTAAACCTGGTGGCTCCTTGGAGGGAAGGATTCTGAGGCTTTGTCTGATATACTTTGGTCATGTTTTAAGGAGAGACCAATCCTTGGAGAAGGACATCATACTTGGGAGGTTGGAGGGCAGGCGCAGGAGGGGAAGACCCTCTCGGAGGTGGGTTGATTCAGTGACTGGGATAATCAGATGAGTGTATCAGAGATAATCAGATTGGCACAGGACAGAACAGTCTAGGGCTGTTGTACATAGGGTGTCAATGAGTTGCAAGTGACTCAATGGCAAATAACAACATACCATTTGAATACTTGTATCAAATAATACTTTAAACTGATCTACCTCTGGACTTCTCAATTAGGTAAACAAAATAAAATTTATTTAAAAAACCCAAAAAGAATCCGACCTAAACTGGTTTCAGTTATTTAAAATTTAAATGACCATTAGTACATTTTGTAAAGTATAAATCTGCAGCAAGCTTTGTCTACTCTAGAAAATATTGAGTGGCAATCCACTTCCAACTATATATATATAGTTGTGTGTGTGTGTGTGTATATATATATATATATATATAT
>NW_006400148.1:439119-498068 GCF_000299155.1 Elephantulus edwardii
CACAGAGAAAGAGAGAGATGCAACTCAAAGCAACCCTGTGAACAAAAGACATGAACATTTGTGTAACTTTCATCCTTTCTCCAGGTTCATAGCGTTTCCTATGAGTTCATAGGGAGACACGCTATTTTGGAAGTGGATGCCACTTCTACTTCCAAGCGTGCTTTAATAAAACACTGTCATATTCATACATACATACATACATATACACACACATACATACATATATAATATGACATATATGAAATATATACACTTGTTATTGTTGTTTTGTGCCATTGAGTCGCTTGCGACTCGTAGCCACCCTATGTACAACAGCCCTAAACCATGCTCTATCTCTTGCCAACCTTATTGTCTCTCACACCTCTATCCCTATTACCCCAGTCAAGGAATCAATCCATCTCATCAAGGGTCTTCCTGTCTTATGCTATTCCTCCACCCTCCCAAGCATGATGTCCCTCTCCAAGGACTGATTCCACCTTACTACATGCCCAAAGTATGTCAGGTGAAGCTTTAGAAGCCTTGCCTCCAAGAAGCAGCCTGGCTTCACCCTCTCCAGGATGAATTTGTTTGTTCTCCTGGCAGACCATGCTATATTCAATACTCTTCTCCAGCACAAAAGCTCAAAGACATAAACTCTCCTTCTGTCATCCCTAGTCACTGTCCAGCTCTCTGATGGATAGCAAGTAATGGCAATGGACATGGTCTGTATAAGACACACCTAAGCCTCCAGACTGACCTTGTTGCTCCTCAGTGCCTCGGAGAGGTCTCTGATGGTAGACTTTCCCAAAGCAATTAGTCTTTTAATTCCTGGCTGTTGGTACCACTACTGTTGATTGCAGAGCCAAGCAAACTGAAGCTGTCAACAATCTCAATCTCTTCACTATCTATCATGATGCTGTCAATTGGCTCAGTTGTGAGAATCTTTGCTTTCTTGATGATGAGCTTCAATCCATGTTGACGGAGGCAGTCCCTGACCTTCTGCAAAAAACGCTTCAGGGTCTCCTCAGTTTCAGCAAGCAGAGTTGTGCCATCCTCTCATCGCAGATTGTTGATGAGTCTACCTCCAATCCTGATGCCACACTTCTCATAGCGCCCAGCCTCCCAGATAATTTGTTCCACATTTAGATTAAAAAGATATGGAGCTACATCCTTGACGCATACCCTTCCCAATTTGGAACCATGCAGTGTTTCCATGCTCTTTTCTGAAGACGGTCTCCTGGTCAAGTATAAATTTTGCATAAGTACAATCAAGTGTTCTGGTATTCTTATTCTTCTCAAAGTAAGCCACATAAATATATATCCAATTATATTTCAGATATGCACCCCAGATAGAGAAAATGAGAAGAATAGGTTGCTGTGGAATATTTGAACAGCTACAGAAGAAGCAGCATATGATGAAAGAAACAATAGCAGTCATTAAGAGAGCAAATACACCAGAGACAGTGATCTAGAAGAAATATATTGATAAGGAGCAACTTGAACATCTACAGAAGAAAATGCAAAAGATAGAAGAAAAATCTGAAAACAGATAAATATGTAAAAAAACTTTTAAAAAATCATGATGAGACAAATAGGGTACAGCCAGCAAAATACTAGTTGTTGTTGTTTATCGCCATCAAGTTGAGTATGAGTGAGAGAGACCCTATGAACAAAAGGCCAAAAGCTTTTCTAGAACTATTGACATTTCTCAAAGTTCATATAGTTTCCAGAGGTATGTTTTCTAGGAAGTAGATGCCACTCCTGCTTCCAAACCTATCTCAAACTGGGAGTTCCACCAAACACTGTCTACCATGGGTAACTGTTATGGCATTTGACACCCCAGTGGCACAAAGTTCAGCATCACAGTAACCCCAGGTTACCTCAAGACATCATATTGACAGAGAGTGTTGTACCACTTAGAAGAATATTTCTCCTAAATATAATTACAACCAACTTTATATACAAAGGCCATTTCTGAGGTCTGGTTGACTCTAAACATGTAGCTTAAAAAATTTTTTTTAAAAAAAAAACCAACCAATATGGTATGTTGTTGTTGTTGTTATGTGCTTTTGAGTTGCCTGCAATGTATAGCGACCCTATGTACAGCAGCTCTGAACACTTCCCTGTCCTGAGCCAATCTCACTAATTCTGACACACCAACCCCCATTGTCCCACATACTGTATCAGTCCATCTCATCCAGGTCTTCTTGTCCTGTACTGTCCATCTACCCTTCTGAGCATGACGACCTTCTCTAAAGACTGACCTCTCCCGGTCATGTGCCCGAAGTACGTAAGGCAGAGCTTCAAAATCCTAGTATCCAATGAGAGACTTGGTTTCACCGTGTCCAAGACACACCTATTTGGCTTTTTTTTTTTTTTTGCAGTCTATGGTATGTTCAAGACTCTTCTGCAGTACCACAAATCAAAAGCATCTATTCTTTTTCTGTCATCCTTAGTAACTATCCTGCTCTCTGAAGCATAACAAGTAATTGAGGAGACCATGGCCTGGATTAGGCACACCTTTGTCTCTAGACTGATATTGTTGTTCTTCAGCACTCTGAAGAGGTCCCTGACAGCAGACGTTCCCAATGCAATTTGTCTTTTGATTTACCGACTGCTGGTGTAAAGAATATTGATTGTGGATTCGAGAAAGCTATAATTGTGAACAACCTTAATTTCTTCTCGATCTATTATGGTGCTTCCAATTGTCCCAGTGGTGAGAATCTTTGTCTTCTTGATGTTGAGTTTCAATCCATATTAAAAACTATACTCCTTGATTTTTTGCAGCAAGCTCTTTAGATCTTCTTCTGTTTCAGCAAGCAAGGTTAGGTCACCTGCATATTGTAGGCTGCTGATTAGTTTTCCTCCAATACTGTTGCCACACTCCTCCTCATAAAGCCCTGATTCCTGAATGATCTGTTCTGCATGTGTTGTTGTTGACTGCCATTGAATTGAGGTCAACTCATAGAGACATTAAGAACAAAATACCTAATCGCTTTCCAAAGCTATTGTTTTTCCTCCAAGTTCATAGAGTTTCCAGAGTCATATGGTTTAGAAAGTGAATGCCACTCCTGCTTCCCAACCTGTTTTACAACTGGGAGCTCCACCAAACAATGTCCACAATGGAAAACTATTCTATCATTTGATATCCCCAAGGCACAAGGTACAGCAACATAGCAAACTCAAGTCACCTTAAAGAGCAGATTGACAAAGAGTGATGTGCAAAGTTGAAGAATGTTCCTCCAGATATAACAGCACTAGTCTTATTTAGCAATGGGTGTTGTCAAGTTGAGTATGACTCCGAGTAAGCTTTATACAAAAGACCTGAACTCTGTTCTATGATTAACATCATATCTGTACATCTATAAAAGAGTTTGTAGATTTTCCAGAAGCACCTAGTTTAGGAAGTGAATGCCACTCCTGATTCCCAACATAACTCAATCTGGAAGCTCATTCAACCATTGTACTTAATTGGTAACCATTATGGTATTTGACACGACTATGCAGTAGTGCTCAACATCACAACTCCAAGTTGTTCAGTAAAGCAAATAAACATATGATTGTTGTGTCTTTTAAAGAATATTCTACTAAAATTAATACATTTGGTCTGAGGACCATACAGGATTTTAAATTCATACCCTCAAGCAGGGCTCTACCCTTACCCTTAGTCTAAGGCTCAAGGGACACCCACTTTTTTTGGGGGGGTGGAAAACAGTAACACAAAATAAAAAGAACCCCAGAAACTTCCCTTGCCTGACTGCCATCAAGACGAAACCACAAGTGAGACCACTGTCACCCAGCCAGCTGCCAAATTCCATAGTGGAGGAAGACTCTAAGTCCCCAGGCCCTAGGCCAGCCCACAGGCCATCGCCTCATCAACAATTTTAAATCCACATCCTTGAGCAGGCTTCACTCTTACCCTTAGTCCAAGATTCAAGGGCCACTCACTTTTAAGGGGGTGGGGGGAAAGAACAGTAACACACTACAAAAAGACCCCAGAAACTTCCCTTGCCTGACTGCCATCAAGATGAAACCACCATCAAGATGAACTCCAGGCAACCAAATGCCAAATTCCAGAGTGTAGGGAGACACCAATGTATAATACTAAAAATAACAGAAAAGCATAAAAATGCTATACAAAATATTAACACCAAAATTGCAGAAATGTTCAACACAGTGGTGAAACAAAGAAGTAGAACTGAAGAGATCGAACAGAGAGTCAGCAAGCTGGAAGACAAGAGCCTCACTAGAAACACACTAGGCGAAAAATCAAAGATGAAATGTACAGAAAATGAAGAAAACATTAGAATCATGTGGGGATAGCTCCAAAAGGAACATCACACATATAATTAGAATTCAGAAAGTGGGAGTGACAGGGAAATCACTGAGAAAATTGTGAAAGAAGTACTAGAAGAAAATTCCGATGTATTATGAAAAATTTAAAAATCCACAGTCTAGAAGCACAGCAGTCACCAATGGACTAGACATCAAAAGAAAAACATCATAGTCAAATTCTCTAAATTAAAAAATAAGGACAGAAAACTGAAAACATCATGAGAAAAACAAAGAGTCACCTGGAAAGGGGAAATAATTAAATTAAGGTCTGATTTCTCAGCAGAAAACCATGCAAACTAGAGGACAATGGGTATGGCATATAAAAAAGGTTAATAGAAAACAATTGCAAGCCAAAGATCCTATGCCCATCAAATTTCTCCATCCAATATGAAGGAGACGTTAGATCCTTTGCAGAAGAGAAGGAACTTAAGGAATATGTGAATAGTAGACCAAACTATAAGAAATTTTAATTGCGGTACTACACATGGGGGGCTGGAATCCAATTTGGTAGTCGCCTGCAGCAGCAGGATTCTACAGAGTAAAACAAGATTCGAAGCAGGAGTGGCATCCACTTCCAAAATGGTATACCTCCAGAAATTCTACGTGGAGAAACAACCAAAGTTATACACAAGTGTTCAGGTCTTTCATTCATAGGGTTGCTATGAGTCATCTATGACTTGACAACACATAACAACAACAAAAACAACACATAGAGATGCCAAAGGAAAGTGAATGGACCATAGTCACCAGAAATAAAAGAAAACAAAACACAGCAAAATGGCAATTATAAAACCTGGCCTGACAATAAAGCCACTTAACATGAGTGGGTTTAATGTGCCAATTAAGAGAAAAAGAGTAGCAGAGTGAATTAAACAACAAAAACCAATGAAGCCCATCAATATGTTACCTACAAGAGACACATCTAAAAAATGAAGAGACAGACTCTCTGATAAGATAGAATTCAGAATAAAACAACCAAAAAAGATAAGGATTGGCATTACATACTGACTAAAGACAAAATAGATCAAGAAGATATAACCTTGGTCAACATTTATGCACCAAATTATAGACCTGTAAAATAGATAAAACAATGGTAAACAGAATTGAAGAAGGAAATGACACCATAATAGTGGTCGGAGATTATGACACACCATTATCACCATAGGATAGGTCAACTCAAAAGAAACTCAACAAAAATGCAGAAGATCTAAACTATATACTCAGCTAATTATACCTTGTGGATATATTCAGGGCACTGCACCCAACTAAAACTCATTCACTTTCTTGCACATAGTACATTCTCCAGATCTGATCACAAATTAGGACATCAACAAATTCATAAATATTAAAATAATGCAAAGTATCTTCTCAGACAACAATGCCATAAAATTAGAAATTAAGCACAGGAGAGTAAAGCTAACAAAACCACACATGTGAAAGCTAAATAACTCTGCTAGAACATGGTTCAGACATAAAATAAATAAACAATGAAATGAAAAAAGTTCCTTGAAACAAATAAAAATGAAAATACAATGTAACAAAATATCTGGGATGCAGCTAAGGCAGTCATAAGTGGGCAGTTCATAGCAATAGGCACACACATAAAAATGGAAGAAAGAAAAAAAAATACAACCCAATGATCTAATTCAACACCTTCATCAACTAGAAAAAGAACAACAATCTAATCCTATAGTCTCTAGAAGAAATTAAATAATATGGACAAGACCTGAAATCAATGAGGTAGAAAACAAAAAATGAAACCATAAAGTAAGACCAGGAGCTGGTTTTAAGAAAGCGTCATTAAAATGGATAATCCACTGGCACATAAATAATTTGATTAAGAAATGATAGAGGGCCTAGTGGTAAGGAGCTGCAACTACAATCCCAGAGGCGCACAATTCAAATCCACCAGATGCTCTGCCAGGGAAGGAGGTACAATCTCAAAAATACACAAAAATAATAAAAAATTTAAAAACAAAACAAAACCAAGCAGAACCATCTGAAATTAGATATATATTGTTGAAATACTATGAAAAGCTATACTCTGATTAAAAAAAAACCTGGAGGAAATGGACAAATTCCTTGATGTTCATCCCCTTACTGATTGTCCGGACAGATGTAGAAAACTTAAAAAATACCTACAGAACATGTTGGCAAGACACAGTAAAGACCCTAAATAAATGCAAAAATGTTCACTGTTCATGGATAGGAAAACTCAATATTGTGAAAATGACAATGCTACCAAAAGCAATCTACATGTTCAACGCAATATCAATATAGATAACCAAATTAATTTTTCAAGGAGATAGAAAGGGGATTTGTTAAGTTTATTTGGAAAGAGACACCAATGAAGCAAAGAACTTCTGAGGAACAAAATGAAATGGGAGGAATAGCACTCCCTGACCTCAGAACCTACCGCACAGCTGTAGTAACCAAACAGCACAGAATTGGTACAATGACACATAGACCGAAGGAACAGAAATGAGAACCAAGAAATGAACCCATTTATCTTAGGTCAACTGATATTCAATAAGGAAATAAAGCTTAAAAAATGGGGAAATGACCACCTCTTCAACAAATGGAGCTGGTAGAATTGGAAAGCTGACACCAGATCCACATCTCACACCATACACAAAAGTCAACTCAATGTAAGTCAGAGACCTCAGAATAAAACCCCAAACCATTAATCTCAAAAGAGACAAAACTGGATCAAACTTAGATGGCCTAGTCTATGGTGTAAAGAGACTGCTAAACACAGTAAAAAATGCTTAATATGAAGAGGATAAAATTGATGAATGGGAACTTTCAAAAGTTTACAGAATCCTACTGGGCCTTCATAAGTAAAAGACTGATAACAAATTGGGCAAAGACATGGAAAGACTTTTCATAGAAGAAGTTACTGGGATGGCAACAAGACACATGAAGAAATGCTCAAAGTCACTGACTGTAAGATGCAAATCAAAACCATAATGAGATACCATCTCACCCCAATAGCAGTGGAAAAGTTTAAAGTTTAATAGAACAGCAAGTAATAAATGTTGGAAAGGATGTGGAGAGATAGGAATTCTTATACACTGTTGGTGGGATTGTAAAATGGTGCAATCACTCTTGAAAGAAGTTTGCAGTTTCCTCAAAAAGGTGAATGTAGAAATCCTATATGATCCAGCTGTTCCACTGAGTGGAATATATTCTCTAAAAATGAGAACTGAAGCCCAAATAGAAATTTGTACACCAATGTTCATAGCAGCATAATTCACCATCGCAAGAACATGGAAACAGCCCAAATGTCCAATCACAATCGAATGGATTGAGAAATTATGAGGAGCAGAAGAGTGAGGATGGGCTAGGGAGATGGGATCATAGAGTCGCACAATTTTATGGGTTCAGGGAGGGTTAGGTTAAGGAAACGGGAAAGGTTCAGTGTGAAAAACAGTATATAAGAACTTTGTAAGAAGACCAATATATATTTTTTTTAAATGAAAAGGCTACCTAGTACATTTTTAAGGATAGATTTCTAACAATCTTTGTCTCCATTAGAGAATATATATGTTTATATATGTTAATATATCTCAAATATCACATAATTTTTCAAATATTTGTCAACAGCACTTCAATGACTATTATACAGAAAATTACAAGTGTTGAATTTATGTCAGTTTGGTTATGCATTCTTTCAATCAATAGCATTCCCAAACAACAACCTTTTAACTCTAAAAGACATTGTTATAATAAAAATTTTTGTTGCCACTTATTTTAAAGTCCTGGAACAATAGGAAAACCTTATGATCTATATGTAATAAATATTGATACCAGTCATAAGTGGAGATTTCATTAGCTTAAAAATAAGACCACCTTGAATCATGTGATCTTTCAGCTAAAAATGGTAGGATTGCATATCGTGCAGTGCAATAAAATATTCGCTGAGTGAGCTATTCAAAGAGTTTTAATTTTTCTTTCCTTTGAACACTATATCAAACTATTAAAAAAGAAATGGAAACAGAAATACTGTATTTGTTACTTGGTTTTCCTTGGTTGGGTTTTTTTTTTTTTTTTTAATTCAGACACTTGTTCAGACAAAGCTTTATAGGTATATCATTCTGGGAAAATAATTGCCATTTATAAAAAATTTTCTTTTGCCGAAGAAATATCCATTTCAAATACTTGATCACCAGTAACACTTTTGTTTTACAATCTACAGAAAGATCATTTTCTCCTTCTTCTTTTTTTTTTTAAATTGCTTTCATCCAAAAAGGAAGACCTTACTGAGGGCCAAGGCCATGGGGCTCAGAAAGCCGCCAGAAGGTGCAGAAGACAAGGAAGCCAGTGAATACAGGGCTCTCACTTGATTTTCTTGGACCATAGGTTGTTGGTGTGCCCACACTTCTTGCAGCAATTGACTGCAAGTATAGGGGTACAGAAAAGCAAAACACTTGCGGTAGATAATTTTAACACACTTTTACTTCTAGGCAGGCTCGCAAAGAATGTCAGACAATGCCTCAACTCAGATGCAGCACCAGCTTCAGGGTAGACTCTTTCTGGATGTTGTAATCATAGAGTGTACAGTTATCATCTAGTCATTTATCCACAAAGGTCAGACACTGCTAATTAAGGGGATGTGTTTCTTGTTTGACTTTAAGAGTGATGGTCTTACCGACTCAGGGTTTTCACAAAAATCTGTATACGCAGCTCAACCACCTTCTTGAAGAGAAAAGAGCAAAGTCTAACTTTGCTTTCCTTTTCCAACTCAATGGTTGTGCCAGATCTCTGTGCTGTTAATGTGTACGGTAAAGTCAGAACCGACTCATGGCTAACCCTCCAGAGGGTTTTCAGATGCAGTTAATAACACAGGAGGAGATTGTAGATCCTCCTTTTGTGGAGCAGCCAGTGACTTCAAATTGTGTGCCTTCCAGATTGCAGCGCAGCTTCTTTCCTCTAGGCCATCAGAGCACCAGTTCTGCGTACTTAAAAAAAAAACCTATATAACAGGCTGCTATATATGAGGAGAAATGTGGCATCAAGATTGGAGGAAGACTCATGAACAATCTACGTAACGCAGATGACACAACCCTGCTTGCTGAAGCTGAGGAGGGCCTGAAGTGCTTGCTGCACAAGGTCAAAGACTGCAGCCTTAAATGAGGATTGAAACTCAATATTAAGAAAACAAAAATTCTCACCACTAGGCTGATTGGCAGCATCCTGATACATGATGAATTGATTGAGATTGTTAACAGCTTTAGTTTGCTAGGCTCCACAATCAATACTTTGGTACCAACAGCCAGACAATTAACAGAAGAATTGCATTGTGAAAGTTGGCTGTCAGAAACCTCTCCAAAATAATGAAGAGCAACGATGTCAGTGTGGAGATTAAGGTGTGCCTTAGTCAGGCCATAGTCTTTGCAATTACTTGCTGTACATCAGAAAGCTGGACAGTTACTGGGGATCAGAGAAGGAGAATTGATGTCTTTGTGCTGTGGTGTTGGAGAAGTGTGTTGAATATATCATGGACGGTTAGGAAAGCAAACAGGTTCATCCTAGAGAGGGTGAAATCAGGCTACTCCTTGGAGGCAAGAATTCTGAAGCTTCATCTGACATAATTTGGGCATGTTGCAAGGAGGAAACAGTCCTTGGAGAGGAACATCATGCTTAGGAGGGTGGAGGTACAGTGCAAAAGAGGAAGACCATTGATGAAATGGATTGATTCATTGTCTGAGGCAATGGAGATAGTTGTGTCAATGACAGTAGTATTGGCACAGGATAGAGCAGGGTTTAGAGCTGTTGTATATAGGGTTACTATAAGTCACTAGTGACTTGACAGCACATAACAACAACCTACTGATCTAAAGAAATCAATGTAAAAATTTGTTTATTTACTTCAGATTTACAAACCCTGAGGTCACATTCCCGGCCCCCCTCAGAAGCCTTTATCACTCTACATACAACTCCACTTATCTCACTACTCTTTTCGCAATTGTTTTAATTATCTGAGATAACATTTAGGCTGTAACTGACAAAAACTGCCCTGTAATTCTAAGAGAATAAAAGAAACATAAAACCAGAGCCCCTGCCTTTTACTTACACCCTCAACTCCTTCTCTTCTGCTAATCACCACAGTGACTACTATACTGATTATGTATTTGCCACCTTTCTGAGGGCTAAGTATTCTGTATCTTCATAGTTTCCAAAGTACTTCTGAAACACAGAACAGCAACTTAGACATTTGTGCTTAAGCATAAAATGATTCCCAAAGTCTAGATGCAAAATATAGTTTACTTTGTATTCCAAAAGACATTTATGCATTGCCTGAACCTTAATTAAGTCTCCCAACATTCACAAAATTAAAACTTCAAATTAAACATCTCATTAATGTATTCCTTTGCAATTCACCCATTTGTTTCAAAAATTATAAAAGGGGGAAATTATGCATTTCAGGAGGCACTTGGTCACAATACCAACCCACATTTATTTGAATGTCTCAGAAAATAGAAACTGCAAAACCTCTTGTGGGAAGAGTGTAGAATATTGGAAGTCAACCAAGTGAGTAAACATGAAATGGAGGATTATCCTTATTTGTGAAGAATTCATTCCAGCAAGAAATTGAATCAAGGGCTTCTGCATTTGAAAGCTGTGGGGCTTTTGATGGAACCAGGAAACTGATGGAAACTGGCCTTTTAGATGTGAAGCACACTGGACTAAGGACTATAAGAGAACACGGTCTAGTGGCCTGAGAACTGGACCTAGAGTCAGAGATCAGGAGTTAAATCCTGGTTCTGTTACTTACCAGATTTAAGTAATTTTTTTTTTGTAATTTAGCTGACTTACTGAGCTCCTACCTCTCCCAGCACTAAGCCAAGTACTTTGCTCATACAATTAGATCTTCCTATCCTTTAATATCAGTTTTTTCTGAGCCTCAGATTATTCTATCAGCATGCACACATGCTCCAATAGCTCCTAACTTTAATAATCCTCCCTGACCCACAGTTTCCTCCAGTTATAAAGCTGGTGTTCAGCTTCCCACATCTCAAAACTTTTTTTAAAAAGTTCTGTTCCATCCATTTCCCCACCTTCTAGGGTCTCCATAATCCACATTAACTGGATTTTCAAAATGGAATATAATGCAGTAGTAAGGAATCCGATACTAGAGTTACTTGGTCTAGGTTAAAATCACAGTCTTGCAATTTGGTAACTATAAGGCAGATTATTTCACGTCTTGGTGCCATAGTAGAATGAAATAGTTGATCTAAATTCATGGGATATTTACAATGTAGTATAAACAATTAAAAAAAAAACACTGAGAGGGGTATTTATAGTCAGTAAGCACTATTTAAATGGTTGTTGCTGTGTGCCATCGAGTCAGAATTGATATATAATTGACCCTCCAGCAGGTTTTCAGAGGCAGTAAATTGCACAGGAGAAGACTGCCCTTCCTTCTCCCTTTGAGCAGCTGGTGGATTTGAACCAGGTGCCTTTGGGATTGTAGCATAGCTTTTCCTCACTAGAATACCCTATGTAGGTGGTTGTTGCTAGTGTTGTGTACTGTCAAGTCACTTGAGACACATAGCAACCTATAAACAACAGCTCTGAACCCTGTCCTATCTTGAGCCAAGTTCACTGTCTCTGACACACCTACCACTATTACCCCAGTTACTGTATCAATCCATCTCATGTGGGGTCTTACTCTCCTGAACTATCCGTCTACCTTTCCAAGTGTGACTTCCTTCTCCAAGGAACGTTCCCTCCTAGCCACGTGCCCAAAGTACGTGAGATGGAGCTTCAAATTCCTTGTGTCCAAATAAGTTGTAGCTTTTATTATTGTTGTTGTTAGGTGTCATTGAGTCAACTGTACTCATAGTGACCCATGAACAATGGCCCTATTCTAAGCCAACCTCATCTACTCTGACACACCTGACTCCATTACCATAGTCATTTTGTCAATCCATCTCACCCAGGGTCTTCCTCTTCTGCAATGACTCTCCAACATTTTGATATCCTTTTCTAAGGATTGCAACCTCCTAAATATAAGCCCAAAGTGTTTCAGGTCATCTTTGATTTTGGCAAGCAAAGTTGAGTCATCTGTATAATATAGGTTGTTGATGTCTTTTTCCTATATTGATGCCACATTCTTCTTTATAAAGTCCAGCCTATCTGTTAAGCATATAGACTGATATATTCCTTTCTTGTTTTTGAACCGAGTCAGTTCCCTTGCTATGTGTGGACAACAGCTTTTTGGTCTAAGTATAGATTTCACATGAGAACAAACAAGTATTTGGGATTCCCACTCTTTTCAATGTTTAACACGATTTGTTGCGATCCACAGAGTCAATTTTGCATAATCAATAAAACACAAATAGTCACCCTTCCGGTTTCAGCCCAAGATCTATCTGACATCTTGATGCCCCTAGTGCCATAGCCTCTTCTAAACTCAGTTTGTATTTCTGGCAGTTCACTGTCAATGTACTGTTTTAGTAATTTTTTTATAATCTTCAGCAAAATTTTGCTTGCATGTGATATTTTTCTTTGTATAATTTCTACTTCTATTGGATCACCTTTTTTGGGGGATTGGAAAAAAATATGAATCTCTTCCAGTTAATTGACCAGGTAGCTGTCTTTGTATTTCTTGGCATAGCCTGGTGAGTGTGACCAGTGCTTCATCTGTTTGTTGAAATGGGCCCATTGGTATTTCATCAATTCCTGTAATCAGTTCCTATAACCTTATTCTTAGTACCATTGGTTCTTGATTATCTGAAAAGGTTCTATGTCAATTATTTGTGGTACAGTGACTTCATGTATTCTTTCCGTCTTCTTATGGTGCTTCCTGGGGCATTCAGTATTTTGTACAAAGCATCTTGTGGTATTGCAATTCGAAGCTTGAATTTGTTCTTCAATTAGCTCAATTTGAGAAATGCCAAATGAGTTCTTTTCTTCTGATTTTCTGAATCCAGCTCTTTGCACATTTTTATATTATAATACTTTGTTTTGTCTTCATAAGCTGCTCTTGAAATATTTTGTCCAGCTTTTTTAACTTCTTCATTTCTTCCTTTTTTTTTTTTTTGGCTTCCCAATGTTGCGGGGTGATAGTCAGAGTCTTTTTCTGACATCCATTTTAGTCTTCTCTGTAATGACCTTTTGCTTTCTTCATGGATGATATTCTTGATGTCATCCCACAGCTCATCTGGGGTTTTGTTTTGTTTTTTTGTTTTTGTTTTTTGTTTTGTTTTGTTTTGTTTTTCATTATTGGTCAATGCCTCAAACATCTTCTTGAGATGGTTTCTAAATTCAGGTGGGAAAGACTTGAGGTCATATTTTGGGTCTTGTAAATTTGTTTTCATTTTCTTTAGCTTCAATTTTAACTTGCGGTCAGCCTCCGATCTGTTTTTCACAGCTGATATTGAGATGTACCAAAGATTCTTTGCACCAGTGTAATCAATGTAGATCCTGTGTACTCCATCAGGTGAGGTCCATGATTATAGTCATCATTTACGTTTCTTGTAAAAGGTATTTGAAGTTAATAAATCATTGATTGTATACAATGCTATCATTCTATAGCCAGCATTATTTCTGTAACCAAGCCTATAGTTTTTGACTAATGGTCCTTCTTTCTTGTTCCCAACTATTGACTTCCTGTTACCAATTATTATTAGTGAATCTTGGTTGTATGTTTGATCGAATTCAGATTGTGAAAGCCTTTAAGCTATTAAGAGTAACAACACACAAAGACACTACTTCAATACAAAAATGGATAGATAAATATCTTAAAAGCAAACCATAATGTTTATAGTTGTAGAAGGGCTTCAGGCCTTTTGTTCATAGGGTTGATATGAGTCATGCTTGACTCAAAGGAAATTAACAACAATGACAGGAAGGATAAACAAACAGACAAATATAATGGTGTGAGTGGTAGGGATTCCCAAATCAAGGCAGCTGTGCAAAGTCCAGAAGGCCTGAACTTTGTTAGTCTACAGTAGGCGCTCTGGTCTTCCCTGAAGAGGCCCTACCAGGCAAGGCCTCTAACTAACCCCAAATATGAAGGCTTGGACTACTGTTTCATATGTCCATTATCTGGGTGCTCCCTAGTGAGGATGGCACTCAAGGCCTCCTGGGCTGGCTCCCTTTGTGTATCTGGGCGCTGGGTCCAGGCCTGCTTGGTTATTCCCAGAGTATACTCATAGACAGCTATTACAGGTTTCCCCTGTTTAACTAAGATATCTGGTGGTGCACTAGCTAAGTGCTTCTCTGCTAACCGAAAAGGTAGAGATTCAAACTCACTTAGCCACTTTGTGGAAGATATATAACTAAGAAATCTATAGTTCTACTCCTTCATGTAAAGCTACTATGATTATTTTTTATAAGTCTACTAGACAATACCTAATGGTGATAACTTCTAAAACTATTAAAACGGTTCTAATGGTTATGTGTTGTTTAGTCAGAGCCAACTAGTAGCTGGTCCTTCAGTGGATTTTCAAAGGCAGTACATTGCATAGGAGGAGATTGCCCATCTTTTCCTGCAGAACAGCTGGTAGATTTGAACTTTTTCTTTTTTTTTTTTTTAATTGGGAAAATAATGTTGGGGATACAAGGAGGTGAGGGTTGGGAGCTGAAGGATGAGGATGGACAGGGATGAAAATTGCAGGGATGCAGTTGCAGGGATGCACACAATTTGGTTGGCTGGGGGAGCAGGTGAAGGAAATGAAAAGGATCCAATGGGGACCAGATGTTACATGGCAATGGTAAGCATAGTCCAATAGTGATTAAACTGTCTTATTCACTTGTGGGTTTCTCATTTGGGAACTGGGCGCAGACTCTCTGGCTTCTTCATGCAGAAGAGGGGCATTGATGTGAAGAGGGAAAGGGAGCACACTTTATCACCTTACTGGTGGTCTTGGGTTAAAGCTGCTTGCCTTCTTGTCCTGTTAGAAGATATTTTCCTGACATTTACTCCCCTCTGGACTGCAAAGTGTTTTTCCACGTGGGTCCAGTGGGGATGGCTGACTGAACCCTGAATGGGATTACTGTGTGGTTTCTTACCACTAGGCCATCAGAGACAAAAACCATTTTAGTCACAGTGTCTACCAACTCTTGTTCTAGTGTACTCAATGGTCAGTAGTTGGAGGGTATAGCCATCATCATACTTAAATTCTCAGATACACTCAACACGATTGATAATTGCTTACTAAAACTCTCTGTGTCTTGGATCCCAAGATGATAATTTCTCTTCATTGTTTTCTTCCTCCCTTTGGTAATCCTTCTCAGTCTCTTGTTTGTATCAGTTCTCCTCTGCTTTAGGGCATCTTTTCTTCTCTTTATGTTCTCTCTCCAGAAGTTATTTTATTCTTCTTCAGAATTTTAGACAATTATCTTTTTGCTAAAATTCTGAAATGTAATATCTCAATGACTGATGTTTATGGTATCTTCTTATTGTGTTCCTCAAAGGACCTAATGAGTTCTGATGTCCTAGTGGGTAAAGAGGTGTGTTGCCAACCCAAAGACAGGTTGATTTCCATGAGCTGCTATATGGAAGAAAGATGAGCAATCTTAACAACTTCCAAAACCCACTAGTGTCAGCTATGAATTGGTTCCAAATAAAAAAACACGTACATACTAACAATAACAAAGATATAATACAACAACTAATGAAAAACACTGAAATCTGTTTCCAGTAAAGTCAATTTTAACTCCTGGATACTCCATGTTTATAGATTATAATTGCTCCATAAGGTTTGGCTTTGTTTTTCTTAGCTTTAATCTTCATTGAAGCAGATCATCAAGTCCTTCTCCCACAGAGGAACCAAGTAAGTCCAAATTGCCTGTCTTTCTATTAATAGCCTAGTGCAAACTGTCCCGTTCAGGGATTCAAGTGTCCTAACAGCAGGTGGTGCTGAATCAGCTCATACATGTCAAACTTAATACGGCTAAAAATAACCTCTTAGTTTTTATTTCCCAAAAAGTAATTTTTTAGCCAACATATTTTTTTAAATGGCATGTGTATGGATAATGCAAAATTCTCTTTCTCATCTGCTATTGCATCAATAAGATTTTTCCTGACTACCTGGGGAGAAAAAGAATTTATGTACTTCTTTCCATCTCTACTGCTTGTCCATCTCTCATACTTGTCTAATTCACGCTCATCTTTTATCCAGATTACCACCAGAAATTTTTAACTGTTCCCCTTGCTTCCACTTTTGGAAAAATCAATAAAGTTTCCACAATATTTGGAACATTCTTTCTTTAAAGCAGTGTTGCTGTGTGCCATCAAATCAAAACTGGCTGACAGCTTTGACTCTTTACAATAAAACATCTATAAATGACTTAAACAATAATATTTTATCTGACTTTTGTTCAACTCTCCGGTTTTCTTTATTTTTTTATTTTGTGATTTTCCCTTTTTTTCTACCACTAGGACTTTTCACTTAATTTATTTATTAAGTATATGGGATCATCTTCATCCAAGTTTCCTTCAGTCTGGATCCTTTGTACTATTCATATTTTAGCTCAACTCATCTCAAAATAAGTTCCTCCACTCCAATAACTTTCTACAGTATATCAGCACAGTATATGGCACTTAACAGAGCTAGAAATTACTTTGTTATTTATTTGTTTGTCTGCCTCTTCCAACCCAACATATGTGCCTGCATACTTCATGAGAGCAGGGACCATTGCCTTTTTAGTATCTTCAGGACTTAATACAGTGCCACACCGAGGATGCACAGGAAACACTGTTTTTAAAAAGGTGTGAATTATTAACACTTTTACAAACGGCAGTTTGATGAAACTCAAAAAATACATAGCTTTCAGAGAGCCATTGAATACAGGAAGATTTCAGAATTAAGCCTTGACAGCATCTACTATTACATCTTTATAATTAGAGCATATGTACCTGTTTGTAGTCACAAAATCAAAGCAGCACATGTCAAAATGCATTCCAGGAAATATTATTTCCCCTGGAATGTTAATAGATAGTCTGTAAGTTGTCAAAGAAGTTGGTGGAATATTTTGTTAAAGCTGAACATTACTACAGAACTTCTAACGTATTTTCCAAATTCTCAAAAGGATGATATAATAGCTAATATTACTTAAAGCTTTTTTTATTAGAAGTTACTTTCCCATGATATATATCACTTCACTAGAATTCTGAAGAATAAGATGACTCTGAATTAACTATTTTATACAATGTACGGTGACTATTCTACTGTTTATCTGTCAGTGTGCCATACTGTGCTGACAGTGTTGCTGTAATGCTAGAAACCATGTCATTAGTGTTTCAAATGTCAGCAAGGTCACCCGTGGTATACAGGTTTCAGCAGAGACTACAGAATACTAAGAGGCGGGGCTGGTCATCCACTTCTCAATTAAAAGGGCATATGAAAAACATTTTCAGATATAGTGCCAGAAAATGAGCCACTCTGGTTAGAATAGACCTGATGCACTGAACAGAAATGGCTGAAGACAAGATGAGTTGTGGGATGTCATCAAGGATATCATCCATGAAGAAAACAAAGATCTTTACAAAGACAGGAAATGAAGACCAAAATAGGTGTTACAAGAGACTCTGAAACTTACAGTAGACAAAAAAGTATCCAATACACAGGAAGGGAATGCTGAAGTATGAAAACTAAATAGAGGCCAACTTGAGAAGACAAAGAAAGAATTATAGTAAATTGTGCACGGAGCTGAAGTTCAAAAATCCAAAGGAAAGAATATACTTGACATTTCTCAATATGGAAGAACTGAAAAAGTGAAGGATTTTGTGTGTGTGTGTGTGTGTGTGTGTGTGTGTGTGTGTGTGTGTGAGAAACCTCCACCAAACAGTGATTGATGCAGGAAGCACCAAAAGAAGATGAAAATAATATACAGAGTCATTGTACAAAAAGAATTGATAGACACTATACTTTTTCAGTAAGTAGCATATAAGCAAGAACCAATAGTAGTGAAGGAGTCCAAGGTACACTGATGGCTTTGGAAAAAAAATAGATCAGTAACTGACTGAATAACAATTGAGGTATTTTAGAAAACCGATGCAGTTCATGACATGCTTCCCAGTCTGACAAAAATTCTGGAAGGCAGATAACTGGACAATTTACTGGAAGAGGTCCGTATCTGTTCCCATCCCATAAAAAGGGTGCAGATATTACAGACAATATCATTAATATCACATACAAATAAAAACTTGTTGAAGATTGTTTTAAAATGGCTGAAGAAACACATAAATAGGTAACTGTTAGAAATTAAAGCTGGATTCAGAAGGAGGTATGGAATAAGGAACATAATTTCTGATGTCAGAATCTTAGGATCATAGTCTAAATAAAAGAAAAGCAGAAAAATGTTTACTTGTGTTTTATTGACTGTACAGAGACATATGCCAACAAATTTTTGAAAATTGGCTAACAAATTATAAGAAATATTGCAAAGAATATGAATCCTAGAACATTTAATTTGACACATATGAGAGTTGTGTATAGACCAAACAGCAACTGGTTAAACAGAAGAACACATTGCATGATGTGAAGCCCAGAATACATCAGGCTTATATCTTTCCTCTATACCTATTCAATATGTATTCTGATTGTAATTCAAGAAGCTGAACTATCTAAAGAAGAATGTGGCATTAAGACTAGCATCAACAAGCTGCATTGTGCAAATTACATAACCTTGGCTGCAAACAGCAAAGACTTGAGACATTATCTGAAGAAGATCAAAGACTATAGCCTTCAATATAGCTTGCATATAATATCAAGAAACAAAAATCCTCTTGTCTGGGCCAGTGGGAAACATCATATTGCCGCTGCTGTTGTTAAGTACCATTGAGATAACTATGACTCATAGGGACCACACAAACAATGAATCTGAGCCCTGCTCTGTCCTGTGCCATCCTCATCATCTCTGACATACTCAAGCCTATCATTATAGTCACTGTGCAAAGCCATCTCTTTGAGGGACTTACGCTCTTTTACTGATCCTTCACCACATTTTGAAACATGATGTCCAAGAACTGGATCCTCCTGACAACATGCCAGAAGTATGTGAGACAAAGCTGGAGAAAAGACTGAAGTTGCCAATGGTTTAATTGTACTTGGATCCACACTCAACACCTTTGCATGGCACCAGCAGTCAAGAAATAAAAAATGATGGGGAAAATCTGTGATCAAAGGACTAGTTAAAGTGATAAATATCGGGGTATCAATTTAAAGACTAAGAGGTGTATCTAATTCAAGCCATGGTCTTTTCAACTGCCTCCTATACATCTGAAAGTTGGACAATAACTAAGGAAGACTAAGAAGAGTCTACTAAGCCTAGAATTGTGGAGAAAATATCCAATTGACTGTCAGAAGAATAAACAAGTCTGTCTTGAAGGAAATACAATCAGAGTGTCCTTTAGAGGCAAAGATGATGCAACTTTGTCAGTGAAAAAGAGGTAGATCCTCACAAGATGAATGAACACAGTGACTACATGACTATAGTAATGAACTTGAGTATTAAGAATACTGAACAAGATTCAGAACTGTTGTTTATAGGCTACTATGAGTCATGATGGATTTGACAGCACCTAACACTGACAACATGGTGACTATTTACATTTTATTCCTCTGGTATTTATTGTCTATTAAAATACCTTTAATGCTTTCACCACTTGGTGGGTAGCCTATATAGCTATTTGAATACAAAGAAATGCACTTTGTCCCATCAGTCCCAGTATGAAAGTTCCCTCAGAACATTTGTCCTATTAATTGTATGAAAATTCATCTTCTTTCAAACTATTTTTCCCATTTAATCCAAAATACTTTCCATTAATGAAAAGCAGCAAATAAATCAGTATTGAATGGATTTTACAGAACCCATTTTTATAAGAAAAGTTTTCTACATTATTCTTCAACTATTTTTTTCTAATTTTTAAATAATGAGAGTCTTTTACTTTTACTGTAGCAATATTTATTCATCATCCACTTCTTCTACCAACTTCCAATAAATATTGTGCTCTAATCAGAAATTCTGGATTTTTTTGAGGTATCTGGCATTTCAGATATCTTTTTCTTTCTAAAACAACCCCCTCTTGCCCCCTTTAAAAACTTCTCACCTTCTATCAGTCCTTAGCTTTACTAATATTTTTATTTGGTATTGTTGTTGTTTTGTGCCATCAAGTTGGAAGTAACCCATAAATGACCTTCCAGTGGGATTTCAGAGACAATAAATTGCATGGGAAGTGATTGTCCATCCTGCAACAGAACTAATGATGGAATTGAACTATGTGTCTTTGGTATTTCAGTGCATCTTCTAAATATATTGTTGTTGTTATGTGTCATCCAGTTACTTGCATCGTAACAGCTTTGTATACAATAGCTCTGAACCACATCCTATCCTGAGGCAGTCTCACTGTCTCTGACATACCTACCCTCATTACCCCAGTGACTGAGTCAATCCATTTCCTACAGGGTCTATATATCCTGTACTATCCCTTTACTCTTCCAAGCATGATGTCCTTTTCCAAGTATTGGTCCCTCCTGGAAACATGCCCAAGGTATGTGAGGTAGTGCTTCAAAATCCTTGCCTCCAAGAAACAACTTGGTTTCAGAAGCATTTTTATAATTATAATCCTTTCCACAGCAGCTTGTCTTCACCCTCTCTAAGACAGCCCTGTTAGTTTTCTTGGCAGTTCATGGTATGTTAGATACTCTTCTCCAGAACCATAACTCAATAGCATTTATTCTTCTTCTGCCTTCCTTGGTCATTGTTCAACACTCTGATGCATAGCAAGTAACTGAAAAGACCGTGGCCTGGATCAGGTGCACCTTAGTCTCTAGACTGACATTGTTACTCTTTAATATTTTGGAGCAGATTTCCCTAATGCAATTGATTGATCTTTTGATTTCCTGACTGCTAGTAGCAAGAATGTTGATTGTGGAACCAAGTAAGCAGAAATACTTAACAACTGCAATCTCTTTTCCAGCTATCATTGGCCCATTGTTAGAATCTTTGTTTTCTTGATGTTGAGCTTCAATTCATATTGAAGACTATAGTCCTTAACTTTCTGCAGCAAATACTTCAAGTCCTTGTGTCACCTGTATAACACAGGTTGTTGATAAATCTTCTTCCAAGCTTGATGTCACATTCTTTCTCATAAATTCTAGCCTCCCAAATGATCTGTTCCAATTATAGATTGAAAAGGTATGGAGACAGGACACATTCTTGACATACTCCTTTCCTGATTTTGAACCATGCAGTGTTTCTTTGTTCTGAAGACTGCTTCCTGGTCCAAGTATAAGTTTCACATGAGCACAATCAGGTGTTCTGGGATTCTCATTCTTTTCAAAGTTAGTCACAATTTGTTGTGATTCACACAGTCAAATGTCTTTGCATGCTCAATGAAACACAGATAGACATTACTCTGAAACTCATTGCTTTCAGTCAAGATCCATTTAACATTGGTGATAATGTCTCTAGTACACAACTGTTTTAAAGTCCAGTTTGTATTTCTGGTAGTTCCCTTTCAATGTACTGTTCCAGTAATTTTGGGATAATCTTCAATAGAACTTTGCTTGTGTGTGATATAAGTGATATGGTTTAAATCAGAATAAATATGGATTTCTTCCTGTCAGTTGGCCAGGTAGATGTCCAACAGATTTCTTACAAAACCTGGAGAGCACATCCAGGGCAGCATTTGTTTGTTGAAAAATGTCAATTGGTACTCCATCAACTTCTGGCACCTTGTTTTTGCCAATGCCCTCAGTGAAGCCTGAATTTCCTCTTTCATCATCATTGTCTCTTCAACATATGTTGTTTTATGAAATTTTTCTGTGTCAGCCAATTCTTTCTGGTAGAGTGATTCCATGAGTCTATGTACTCCTTCCATCTTAATGTTTTCTGGATCATTCATTATTCTTCTCATTGTTGTTGTTTGTTGTTATGTGCCATCGAGTCATTTGCAACTCATAGTGACCCCATGTACAAGAGCCCTGTGCCAACCTCGCTGTCTCAGACACACTCATTCACACCACTCCACTCACAGAATTGAGCCATCTCATCAAGGTTCTTTCTCTCCAGCGCCGTCCCTCCACTCTCCCAAACATGATGTCCCTCTCCAGGGAAGATTCTGGTTTCACCCTCTCCAGGACGAACCTGTTTGTTCTCCTAGCAGTCCATGGTATATTCAACACTCTTCTCCAGCACCACAACTCAAAGGTATCAATTCTCTTTCTATCATCCCTATTCACTGTCCAACTCTCTGATGCATAGCACATAATTGTGAAGACTATAGCCTGGATCAGGTGCCCCTTAGTCTCCAGGCTGATGTCTTTGCACTTCAGTACTCTTGAGAGGTCCCTCACAGCTGACTTTCCCAGTGCAATTTGTCTCCTGATTTCCTGGCTGCTGTTACCAAGAGTGTTGACTGTGGAGCCAAGTAAACTAAAACTGTTAACTATCTCATAGCAAGACTTGAATTCATTTTTCAGTTCTTTTCACTTGTGAAATGCTGAGCTGCTTCCACCCTTTGGATTTTCTGACTCCAACTATTTGCCTTTCATAATATTATGCATTATCTTCCTGCTCTGCCATTTGAAATATTCTATTCAGATCCTTAATTTTCTGATTTATTCCATTTGCTTTGGCTACTTGATGCTTTAGTGCAATATTCAGTCTCTTCTGACATCCATCTTGGTCATCTCTTCTTACTCTACTGTCTTCTAAAAGACCTTTTGCATCTATGGATGATATTCTTAATATCCTCGACAGCCCTTCTGGTCTTCATTAATCAGCATTCAAAGCCTCAAATCTATTTCTTAGTTGGTTTTTAAGTTTAGGTGTAATAGACTTAAAGTCAAATTTTGTTTCTTGTGGATTTGATGTTATTTTCTTTAACTTTAGTTTGCCTTGCATATGAGTGGTTTGTAACCACACACAATCAGCAACTGGATTAGTTTTCACAACTGATATTGAGCTTCTCCAATGATTCTTTCACAGATACAATCAATCTGAAATTCCTGTGAATACCAAATGTGAAGTCTATGTGCATGCAACATTTATTTTTCTTATAAAAAAGTATTTGCAATGAATAAATCATTGATTGTACAAAATTCTACCATTCTCTCTGCAGCTTCATTTCTGTCACCAAGTCCATGTTTTCCAACTACTAATCCTTCTTCCCTGTTCCCAAGCTTTGCATTCCAGTCATTCATTATCATTAATGCAGCTTGGTTCCATCTTCAATTGATTTCCAATTGCAAAATTTGGTAGACATAATTTATTTCTTCCTCTTTGGCTCTGGTTGTGATCGCATATATTTAAATGATAGCAGTATTAACTGGACTTTTTTAAAAAAAATAACATGTCTTTTTATTTCTTTTTTAAAAAAATACACTTTATTTTATTGTGTTTAACTTGAATGAAAGTTAGACTTTCATTCATTCATTGTTTCACAATTCCTTTCCTCCTTCTTCCTCCCCCACCCCAGTCCTCTTTGCCATGCATCTCTTATTCTAGATTGTTGTCATACATAGAATATCTAATTACATGCTTCTTTTTTAATCCAGCATTTTATAATTTCCAAAAATTCCAAAACCAATATTAATTACTCATCAAGGGATTTTGTATGTTTTGCTTTCATTTACTATGCTGTGGTTGTAGAATCTCTACGGAGTTGTTATGCAAAGTCAAAGGCTGTGATTCTCTGGCACTTTGGACACATCACCAATCAGAGGATGAAAGATGGAAAAATCTCCACTTATGTAATATTCAGACTCAGATCTTGTTCAATATTCAGGGTTAGCAATGAGTTGTGCACTGTAGGGTTGGCAATGGCTTTTTGCATTTGGCTACAATTGACTCATAGGTTTTCTATGGCTCCGTCTAACATACTTTGGACATGTTGTGAGGAGAGACTGACCCATCTTTGGAGAAGGACATCATGCTTGGGAAGGTGGAGGGACAGTGCAGGAGGGGAAGGCCCTCGATGAGGTGGATTGATTCAGTAACTGGGATAATCGGGATGGGAGTGTCAGAAGCAGTGCGATTGGCACAGGACAGAGCAGAGTTTAGGGCTATTGTACATAGGGTTGCTATGAGACACAAGCGACTCAACGGCACATAACAACATAACAACAACAATTGACTCAGTGACAATGAGTGTATTTGATGTCACAGACCTCTAGTGGCACTTGACTGATGAACAAAAAGTCAACAGTTCAAACTCACAAAATGTTCCACAAGAGAAATATGTAGCACTTTGTATCCATAAAGATTATAATACTATGATACCAGTTCTACTTTTTCTTGTACACTATAGGTCAGACAGGAGAGATTCTTCTTTGGAGAATTTTCACTTGCTTTTTGTCAGATTGCTTGCTTTGAGTGGTGGTAATGTTTGGTATAGAGGAATCCTTGTGAAATAGTGCTTTTTTGGCACTTGGATACTAACCAGAAGATAATTCAAACCCACCAGCAGAAGACAGATGTTGTAAATTGATTTCATAAAGATTACAGCCTTATGAGTTTTATGAGACAATTCTATGGCAATGAATTTGGTGAGTTGAGTGTTTGGTGTAGGGAATATTGAAAGTGATATTAAATGCTCATCTGCCATTGAAAAGATTGGTGTTTTTAACTTACTGGTTCTCTGTGGAAGAAAAATTGGTGATCTGCTCACAAAAAAAATTACAACCTAGATTATCCTATTTGGCAGTTCTACTATAAAATTCTATAGCTAGCAGTCAGAATCTACGTGATAACAACAAAATACTGGATAAATTGCATCCTAGTGAGTGAGATGGTCATGTTCCCCTTTCTCTCTAAGACTACAGTCTTGCTGAGGAGATAAGATACAGGTGATAATTCCAATAAAAGAAAATAAATGCTGAGACAAGGAAAGAAATAGAGCCATGGGAAACAGAATGAAGCATCGAACTAGTACCCTTTGCAAACCTCTTACGAGACATCTCCAGGTAGTATTTTCTCAGGTAGAACGTTTAAAATAGATTTCACATCATGGTTTGAGGGTATATTTTATTCAAGAGTTAAAATAACCAGGTTTAAGAGGAAAAGTAAATCAGAGAAGTCTTCTAAGGGAAAATAACATTCAGGCAGTTTCTTAATCCCTGATATCATATGCTTCACAACTGTCTAAAATGTAAAGGGGATTCTTTCACTAGCATTTTGAATAAAAAAGGTTAAAATTGGCTTTATTGTCTTCCTACACTTTAGTCTGAGTGTCATTGTGTACCAAATCACCTAGGCTGGAATCTTAATGCCTCTCAATCCTTGTCTCTGTAACTCTCACACTGGATCAGTCAATTCTACAACTTCCAGAAAACCAGTGCCACTGAATTGATTCTGATTTATAGCAATCTTCTAGAACAGAACTTCCCCAGGGGGTTTCAAGAAAGCAAATTGTCACATCTTTCTCCCATGTGGCAGCTAGTATCTGAATCATTGACTGTTCATTTAGTAGTCAAGCATTTACCCACTATCACCAAAGTTCTTACTATTTCCAAAAAGGGTCTATAATACTATTTCTTTGCCCTCCTATCACTAGCTTCTCAAGTCAGACCCTTTGTATGTCTAACTCATGTTATTTTAACTCCTTTCTAATCCATGGCAAAGACTTCTGTGTTAAGTGAGACATTACCAGATTTCTCCTGATAATTTATCTTGCTGTGTCCTCAGTCTGTCGTCCATAACCTTTCTTGATAGCTAATAGCAAGGTGGGGCATGCTTTCACTCCATAAACTGTTCATTGTGTCATGGGTACTCTGGGAAAGTTATGACAAATTCTGTTTTAGCTGCCTACTGCAGACAACGTGCAAATGTCACAGACAGGGGATAAGAATGCTTAGCAAGTATAGTAGCTTGTGTGCTGTCTTGGCCTTTCCAGCAGTTGTCCCCTTTGCAGGTCTCTTAAGAGACATCCCCAAGTGGTGCTTCACCAGGTAGTGTGAATAACTAAACTGGGATTGTATGTCTGTTGTTTGATGGCATATTTTTCAAGAATCGAAATCAAACTCTTTGAAAATGTCCATATATGAACATAATTTCCCTTTTTCCTACCAAATAAGTCAGAAGGTCTAAGCCCAGATTAAAAAGAAGGGGTAAAGGGAGCAAAAGAGAGATCATATCAATTCTCAATTATCCATCAATGAATTATTTATAGTGACCCAGTGTTTCCTTCATATCTATTTAATAGATTTCAGATGACCGAGTTAAGGTATTTTCTGATGTTGCATAAGACGGATGCAGAGGGAGACTGATTATTTGAGGTTTTACTGCTGGAAGAAATGATTTTAATAGTGATCATCGCATTGTTATTATCTATGAAGGCTTTGTCTTTCTCCTTGATAATTAATAAAGTTAATTAAATAAACATCTATTGGCATAAAAATAGTTTAATGGGATGGCAAAAAAAGGCAGAATTATTAAGTATTCTTTAGAGATATTGCCAATTCTTATTCAAAGCAAAATTATGAGTTAGAACCTGATAAACATATACGCAAATAAGGAAAATAGTAGTAAATGGTTATTTTAGGCTCATTTATGGCAAAGGGAGCAAGAACGATTAGTTCTTGAATGTCTGTTAAGTGTCAGACACTGGTGGTGGTTGTTGTTGCTGTTCTGTGTCTTCAAGTCATATAAGATTCATAGTAACACTATCAACAGATCTGAACACTGTCCTATCCTGTGTCATCCTTATCATTCCTAACGCTCTTGAGCCCATTGCTTCAGTCACTGTATCAATTCATTGCACCAAAGACCTTCCTCCTTTTCCAAGGAATAGGCTCCTCTACATGGCAAAAGTATGTCAGATGCAGGTTTGTCATTATTCAAAGTAATACTCATATATAATATGATTATATATCATATTTGTTTTATTAATGAGGAGATAGAGCTTTTGTTCAAAAACTGATGTAACTTTTGAACCCTTCCAGGGAGTGTAATCATCAGAGCTGGGATTCAGATCCTCACCTTCTGACTTCAGCATGCATAATTTTTCTGCCATATTTCATGACTACAAGTTTTCTTTGACACTGTTGTTTTTGTTATATGCTATTGAGTCACTTGTAACTCATAGTGACCCTAATAAAACAGCTCTAATCCTAACCTGCCCTGAGTCAGTCTCATTGACCGCGACACACCTATTCTCATTGCCCCAGTTACTGTATTAATCTATCCCATCCAGGATGTTCCTCTACTGTGCTATCCTTCCACATTTCCAAGCATGATGTCCTTCTACAGGGACAGATCCTTCCTGGCCATGTGCCCAAAGTATGTGAGACAGAGCTTCAAAATCTAGCCTCCAAGGAGAAACTTGGTTTCACTCTCTCCAAGACAGATCTATTTGTTTCCTTGGTGGTCCATGGTTCCAAACTCTTCTCTGGCACCACAACTCAAAGGCATCAATTGTTTTGTCCTCTTTACTCATTGTTCATCTCTTTGATACATATCAAGTAATTGCAAAGATCATGGCCTGAATCAGATAGTCTCTAAACTGACATCGTTGTTTTTCGTTTCTCTGGAGAGGTCCTTGACACTGTTGTTCCTTTTTTGTTGTCATTATGTGCCATTGAGCCACCTTCGACTTACAGAAAACTTCTGTACAACAGTTCTGAACCCTGCCCTGTCCTGAGCCAGTCTCACTAACTCCAATACACTTACCCCATTGCTGTAGTTACTGTACCAATCCATCTCATCTAGGATTTTGCTCTTCTGTGCTGTCCCTCCACCCTTCTAAGCATGATATCCTTTTCCAAAGATTGGTCTTTCCTGGCCGCATGCCCAAAATACATGAGACAGAGCTTCAAAATCCTAGCCACCAAGGAGAAACGTGGTTTCACCCTCTTCAAGACAGACTTATTTGTTTTCTTGGTGGCCCATGGCATATTCAAGACTCTTCTCCACACCACAACTCTAAGGCATCAATTCTTCTGTTATCTTTAGTCATTGTACAGCTCTCAGATGCATAGCAAGTAATTGCGAAGACCATGGAATGGATCAGGTGCACCTTAGTCTCTACACTGACATAGTCACTTTTCAGTGTTCTAGAAAGGTCTCTGATAGCAGAATTACTTATTATAATTCTTTTGATTCCCTGACTACTGATGCCAATAGTGTTGATTGTGGGGTCGAGCAAGCTGTAACTGTTAACAACCTCACTTCTCCATCCATCATACTGCTACCAATTGGCCCAGTGGTGAAAATCTTTGTCTTCTTGATGTTGATCTTCAATCCATATTGAAGACTACAGTCATTGACCTTCTATAGCAAGCACTTCAGGTCCTCTTAAGTTTCAGCAATTAATTATTATAAGGTAAACAAGTAAAGACAGATTTATTAGAAAGTTAATCCCCAAAAGTTGGGCCTCCTTCCTTAAAAGAAGAGGCCTAAATTTTCATTACTTTTAAAATTTCTACTCAAATACTTAGCTCTATTGTGTGGAACAAAACCAAAGATGTCTTCTTAATTAGAAATACTACTCAAATCTTAGACGTGCTTTTCTACCTGAAAATTCTCAGTTTCTCT
This sequence comes from Elephantulus edwardii, assembly GCF_000299155.1. Lineage (NCBI taxonomy): Eukaryota > Metazoa > Chordata > Mammalia > Macroscelidea > Macroscelididae > Elephantulus > Elephantulus edwardii. The sequence goes on from NW_006400148.1 coordinate 467,926, forward strand.
TTTCTAACAATCTATTTCTGATTTTCAGTTTTCAGAACACAGACTTAGATAAAGTTGGATATTATTGCTGGTTATATAAGCATTTGACCAAGCAATACTATCACAGCATTTAATATCAAACACTTAAAATGAAATTTTTAATTAAAATTAATGATTTTTTATTTTCTTTCATCTAGAGTATATTATCTTACATTGCCACTAATAAAGTTGGGTTTTTTGGTTGTGTTTTTAATTAGAATATTTTGTCTAAGAAATGAAAAGCACCCGTCCTGATGGGGTATCTACACCCACCCTGGACAAGAAGACCTGTACCCATGCAGGATGATCTGCACAGCATCCGAAGATCTCTGTGCCTTCTCTAGTGATCTGTGCCAGTGCTATCCCCTCCACCTGCTCAGTATGCTGACATCACTAGGGAATAGTGAGATAATTAGCAGACAAAAGGGCCAGAGGCCTGAGACATCATATTGAGGTTAGTTGGGGGGGAAAGAGAAAAAGGTACTCACAAAGGGGTTGGACAGAAGAACAGAGGGGGAAGATGGCAGGGTGGGGAGGGAGGATAGGACCATGAGATGCATAACCCAAAAGACAGGCAGGACCAACACCAAATCTGTTAGCTGTATAATCAGAAAGGGTCTTTTACACACTCTTTTGGGTAAACTTTTCTAAAGCTGAGCATTTAAATCAAGACTCACTAGGAAGAAGGACTGGCTACCCACTTACAAATAATGCGCCTTTAAAAACCCTGTGTACAATAGGTCACACTTGCAGTAGACTAGTAGATATGGCACTGGAGGCTGAGCCCTCCTTTTGAGAGTGACAAAGAAGGAGAAATAGTTGCAAGCAGACATTAGTCATTGGAACGTGGACTATGAGAAGTATCAATTTAGAAAAATTGGCCATTTATGTGGAGCACATAAATACAGATACACTAGGCACTGGCAAAATGAGATGGGTTGGCAGGGCACATTTTGAATCATCTAATCACATGATCTACTACACTGGAAATGAAAAGCTAGAAATAAGCAAGAAGGATCAGTAATTAGAAAACTTGGACTGGGTGACAGAAATGGAGATAAAAATATAGACTTTTGAATAATCAATGATTTATTCATTGAAAAACCCTCTTATAAGACATATAAATGATAACTTTACACATATACCTCACTTTATGGTTAATACAAGAATCAGATTGATTACATCTGTGGAAAGAATCATTGGAGAAGCTCAAATATCAGCTATGAAAACCAGGGTAGAGGCTGATTTTGGAATAGATTATCATATGCATATTCAAACTGAAGCTAAAGAAAATTAAAACAAGAAAAAAAATTGACCCTGAGTCTATCCCACCTGAATTTAAAAACCATCTCAGAATCATGTTTGAAGCCTTGAACACTAATAAGACCTGATGAGCTGTGGGAGGATATAAAGAATATCATCCACACAGAAAGCAAAAGGACATTAAAAAGACAGAAGATGAAGAAAAAACCAAGATGAATGTCAGAAGACACTTTGAGTATTGCACTAGAATGCCAAGATGCCAAAGCAAAGGGATGAAAGGATCTGAACAGAAGATTTCAAAGGCAGAACAAAAGACAAAACAAGGTTTTAGGGTGAAATACGCAAAGAGCTGGAGTCAGAAAACCAAAAGGGACAAACTTGCTTGGCATTTCTTAAGCTTGAAGAACCAATTCAAGCCTCAGGTTGTAATTCTTAAGGATGTTATTGGCAGAACATTGAATGATCCAGGAAGCAGCAAAAAAAAGATGTGCATACACAGAGTCACTATACCAAAAAGATTTGACTGACACAAAAAATTTCATGAAACAACATATGATAATGAATCAATAAAGATCAAGGAGAAAGTTAAAACTGCTCTGAAGGAATCATCAAAAAACAAGGCCCCTTGAACTGATGGAATAACAATTGATGTATTTCAACAAACAGATGCTGCCCTGGACATGCTCACCAGACTGTGTCAAGAAATCTGGAGGACAGTTAACTGGACGAAAGACTGGAAGAGGTACATATTTATTCTTATGGAAAAAAAAGGTGATCTGATAGAGTGTGGAAATTATTGCACAATATTATTAATATCACACAAAAGAGAAATCCTAGTGAAGATTATTAAAAAATAGAACAATACATTGACAGTGAACAACCAGAAATCAAGCTGGGTTTAGAAAAGGCCGTGGCACTAGAGACTAGCCAATGTAACATGACCTTGGCAGAAAGTAGAAAGTACCAGAGGAACGTCTGTCTGTTTCATTGACTATGCAAAGGCGTTTGACTGTGTGGTACATAACAAATTGTGGTTAACGAATGAGAATCTCAGAACACTTAATTGTGCTAATGCGAAAACTATACCCGGACTAGGAAACAGTTGTTAGAACAAAGCAGAGAAACATTTTATGGTTCAAAATCAGCAAAGAAGTGTATCAGGGATGCATCCTATCTCCATACCTTTTTAATTTATATGCAGAACAGGTCATTTTAGAGGCTGGGCTTTATGAAGAGGAATGTGGCATCAGGATTGGATAAAGACTAATCAACAACTTATGTTATGCAAATGGCACAACTATACTTATTGAAACTGAGGAGGACCTGAAGCATCTGACGCAGAAGGTCTGGGATTACAGTCTTCAGTATGAATTGAAGGTCAATATCACAAATACAAAGATTGGACAATTGATAACACCGTGATAGATGGAAAAGGGATTGGAGTTAATAATTTCAGCTTTCTCAATTAACACTTTTGGCACTGTTAAAGTTATGTGCCATTGAGTTGTTTGTGACTCATAGCAACCCTATGTACAACATCCCTAAACTCTGCTCTGTCCTATGTCAATCTCACCGTCTCTGACACACCCATCCCAATTACTCCAATCACTGAATCAATTTACCTCATAGGGGCCCTTCCCCTTCTGCGCTGTCCCTCCAACCTACCAAGCATGATGTTCCTTTCCAAGGACCTGTCCCTCCTTGCAACATGTCCAAAGTATGTTAGACTGAGCCTTAGAATCCTTGCCTCCAAGGAGCAGCCCGGTTTGAACCTTTTCAGGATGAATCTGTTGGTTTTCCTAGCAGTCCATGGTACATTCAATACTCTTCTCCAGCACCACAGCTCAAAGGCATCAATTCTCCTTCTATCCTCCTTAGTCATTGTCCAACTATCTGATGCATAACAAGTGATAGTAAAGACCATGGCCTGTATCAGACACACCTTAGTCTCCAAAGAGACACCATTGCTCTTCAGTACTTTGGAGAGGTCCCTAACAGTAGACTTTCCCATGGCAATACGTCTTCTAATTTCCTGGCTACTGGTGCCGAGATTGTTGACTGTGGAGCCAAGCAAACTGAAGCTGTGAACAATGTTTACTACATTGGAAAAACGTGTACATATGACATAGGTTATGATTAGGACTTCTAATATGTATTTCTAGTCACCAGGGAAGATACAGTGTATAAAAAAATGTCTTTGTTTTGCTTAGTAAAGCTTGAATAGTCACATTGACCATTTTATGCTGCCAACTAGTATTTGTTTAATTTAATAATGTGAATGTGGGCTAATTTAACCTTTGGGTGCTTTGATAAATACTTCTTTAATTTTGTGAGATGTTGTATAAGTGCTCTACTCCCAAATGCATTTTTGTAAGACTTTAACCTTTTGTTAAAAATCCTTTGTTAAGATAAAATTTTCACATGTAAGGAATGAAATACTAGAAAGCTTAGAAGTTATACAATTAAAATTATCCATAAGAAATAAGTGTGTACAATAACTCTAAAAACAAATGTCCTCAAATTAGTAAATGCTACAACATTCTAGACACAGGAAATTGATGCTAGACTTTAAACCAGCGTGGGTTAGAACAGTAATTTCCAGTTATTTTTTGGAAGGAAGGTTCCCTCAAAACTGTGCCACAGTTATTTTTTACAAAGCAGTTTGGTTTTATATTTGTTAGATTGATTGAGTTATATTACTTATACCATCTGACTTTCATTATATAGATTTTTGTTTATTAGCTTACTGTATCTCTTGACTCATTGTGGATCAATGTTCATTCAATTCAATAGAATTTCCTCCTAAATATCATTTTGAAAAACTAAAAAACCATTTTCCCTGCATCTCTATGATCCACACTTTATTGCTGTACTATTGGTGCTGTATGCTCATAGCTAACTTGCCAGTGAGTATTCAAGGCAGTTTTAATCACACAGGAGTCTGCCCTTCTTTATCCCACAGAGCCGCAGGTGTATTTGAACTCTGTGCCTATGGGATTGCAGCACATTTTCTTACCACTAGGCAACCAGAAAAACCAGGCCAGGTTTTTGGGGTTTTTTGGGGTGTTTTTTTTAAGCTTCCCTTTTTCTTTTCAGATGCTATGTTTCCTAGTTGGCCTAGTTGTTAAATGCTTGGCTGATAACGAAAGTGTTCAGTGGTTTGAAACCACCAGCTGCAAAGCAAAAGGAAGCTGTAACAGTCTGTTTCCATAAAAATTTACAGCCTAGAAAACCCTGTGGTTTAGTTTTACTCTGTCCTGTAGGGTCATTGTGAGTTAGAATCAATTTGACAGCTACAGGTTTGGCCGCCTAATTGATTCTAGTATTGAATATTGTTTGCATCAAATTAAAACTTGAGTCTGGGTTCCAAAAACAGGATTGGAAGTAGAGCACTTATACAGCATCTCAAAAAAATGAAAAAATATTTACCAAAGGTCTAAGATTAGAGTAGTCTGTCTGTACTTGGCAAGTTGGATTAAACAACTAAATCCTAGCTAGCAGTGTGAAATGAACAGTGTGAATACTCAAATTTTATTAATAGACAGTCTCAGAGATGCTCTCTCATCTTTCTTCCTGTCAGTGTCTACTACTGTCCTTTGGCTGAACACTAACATTTATAAGTAGCTATCTTGACCATATTGTGTTAAAGATTTTTATTCGGTGATGGCATCAGAGTTAACTCTAGTCCTTCAATTCTGCTGTATCAATGCCTCTCTTTTCATTGGAATTGGTTTTTATATCTCCAGTGAGATTATTCAGCAAACAATTATTTTTCCTTCCTTAAGATACTGTTTAATATTTTTTTTATTAATTTTAATTTCCATTCATTCATTGTTGCACTTTTCTCCCTGCTCATGCCTCAATACACTCTTCTCTTTGAAAAGTAAAAGAAAAATTCTTTCATTGTTATACTATCCCTCCCTCCAAGTTCACTCCACTATGCAGCCTTCATTCTGGACCCCTGTCATGATAATAATACCTAATCATATATCCCTTTTTAACAGTTCTCTCCCTCATCTATTTCAATGCAGTGTACATTATTTAACCCCTATTTTAAACAAGTACAGCCAGGGTGCTTCTCAGAGGTGGATGGTAAGTCTTTGTTTCACATACTTTGGGAAAGTTATCAGGAGAGGCCAGTCTTTAAAAAAAAGACATCATGTTGGGAAAGCTAGAGCATCAGCTGAAGAGAGGAAGATCCTCAACAAGACGGACTGACACAGTGACTGCCTCAGTGAGCTTGATCACAGTGGAGATTGTGAGGATGACAGATGATCAGGCAGGATTTTGTTCCGCTGCACACAGGGTCACTACAAGTCTGCATTGGCTCCATGGTACCCAACAACAATAACAACAATATTTAATACAACTTTGTACATATCTTTTTCAGAATTTCACTTTTCAGTTTTGCTATGTCCATTAAATTGAATCCAGATTAGAAGGAAGGCCTGCATCTATACATTGAATAATTTGATGAGTTTTAATAGAGATTTACTCTTGTGTAACAAGCACTACAGTTGAGATATAAAGGGTTCCTATCATTTGAAAGGGCTTCTCTTGCCATCTACTTCTCTCACAACACTTGGCTCATACAACCACTGATCTGCTTTCGGACACTATAGAGAAATATGCATTTCTCATAATTTCATATAGATAGACTTTTATAATTTGTATTCTTTAATATGTGCCTTCTTTCTCTTGGCCTGAATTGAATGTAGACAGAGAATTCCAGCAACTATAATTAAATCTACAGTTTGTTTAATTCAGATTAATTAGGGGGAATAATGAGAACTGAGACGGAGTAGAATCACTTAGGTATCAATGCTTAAAAAATGAATTTTTCATTAATGTAAGTAAAGGGTATAATATAGTTGTCCTATTGAAATCCCAAGGAATATTCAATAAGGAGACACAAATCCTTGTCATAAAATAATGTCTAGGTCAGCTAAAAATCAAGACTCTTCCATTAAGGCGTCCAACAATCATTGCATTTAAGAGATTGAACATTAACATAAAATGGAATTGTGAAATGATTAATTTAGACATAAAAATATAACAAGTTCAGGAAATGTCACCACTCTTTTCAGGTTCACACGAATCTGATTTTCATTCCCACATTCTCTTTTCCGAAGAATATTTAAATAATTTGACTGTGACAAGCCAAACTGTTTTGAGACCTCATTGAAAGTCAAATTAAAAATTAATCAAATGCAAAAATATTCCAGTCAGGCACAGAAATGCTGCAGGTTAGAAAATAAAAATGTTGCCTGTAAGAAGGAAAATCAATCAGTTCAGGAAAAGCAGGTATTGGTTCAAATATACATGGTCAGTAATGACTAGGAATCACTAGAATTTTATAGGGCTGTATTTTTCTTGAGAATCACCAGATAATCTGGGGATGTGTCTACATTGCAAAAGCAGATATTTGCCTAACTTTTCACCTGAGTAAATTAACAAATAAGATCAGTCAAAGGACTGATTATCTTTGCTTCCATCACCCCCATCTTTACAGTTTTCTTGAATGGGTTTTACTGACCAGCATGCAGATAATTATCCGTAGCACAATATGGACAGGTATGTGATGTGTGGAATACTCAGCGATATGAACTTTGCAAAGTATAGCTTTCGTACTATTAAATGCCATAGAGTTATTTTGTATAAAGTAAGAACCACATTTTCATTTATGTTCTGAATTCTATAAAGTATGCTCCATCAGTAAGGCAATCTGAGAAAGATCATTCTCTCTTTGCCTTTGAGGCAAAACCTAGGAGTTAGAGCTTCTGAGGCTGAACATTTCATGAAAGGATGCTGTCCATCTTGCTCCCTAGGAGTCGTTGCTGACAGATTCAAACTTTTATAGGAACACTGTCGGGATCTCTCTCTCTCTATCTCAGTAGGAATTGACTCAGCTGTATCAGTTACTAGTTGTATATGATTAAAAATACAAATATGCAGAGAAGCACTAGAAATTAGTGTATCAGGATGTATTTATTGTGTGTAGATACAATGTGATTCCAGTAGCATGAAACCTAAAGTACCGAGACGATGGTCCAAGGAGAGAATAATGGAAACAGGTATATAAACAGGATTTAGCAGAGAAGCCTCCTGAGGGTCACAGTAATTTTCATTAAGTTGACTTCTCAGGAGACAGAACACATGGAGGGCCTCACAGTTAGTCAATTTTGAAAACAGAATAATTAAAATAACATGCCATATCCTTAAATACACAGCTTTTAGTCAAACTCTGGAGTCCTTGCATCATAGTTACTGGATAATTCTCCACATAACAATGATCTTGTTCTCTACTATGCTGCCCTCCCAGCCTTTGTTTGATCTGATAGTGATATCAAGAAAATAGAGATTTAAGATTTAAAAGGACACTTAAGGGCAAATGTCTGAGTGGGTTTTGTAGACCCAGAAGACAGTGTTTGAGGAGAATTAAAGCAGTTTCTCAGTAGTTCAGAAATTTGCTTATGCCTTAGTGTTTCTATCTGTTTAATAACACCATTACATAGAATTATGAGAATTTAATAAGATAATGCCAGATTAAGATAGTTAACAGTTTTAGTTTACTTGGTTTCACAGTCAACACTCTTGGTAACAGCAGCCAGGAAAACAAGAGATAAATTGCGCTGGGAAAGTCAGCTGTCAGGGACTTCTCAAGAGTACTGAAGAGCAACAACATCAGGCTGGAGACTAAGGTGCACCTGATCCAGGCTATAGTCTTCGCAATTACATGCTATGCTTCAGAGAGTTGGACAGTGAATAGGGATGACAGAAAGAGAACTGATGCCTTTGAGTTGTGGTGCTGGAGAAGAGTGTTGAATATACCATGGACTGCCAGGAAAACAAACAGGTTTGTCCTGGAGAGGGTGAAGCAGGGCTGCTCCTTGGAGTCAAGGACCCTGAAGCTTAGATTGACATACTTTGGTCATGTTGCAAGGAGGGACTGGTCCTTGAAGAGGGAAATCATGTTTGGAAGAGTGGAGGGACAGCACAGGAGAGGAAGACCCTCGATTAGATGGATCAATTCTGTGATTGGGGTGGTGGGAATGAGTGTGTCTGAAATGGTGAAGTTGGCACCGGATAGAGCAGCATTTAGGGCTCTTGTATATAGGGTTGCTAGGCACATAACAACAATAATGCCAGAAAGCACTGAATTTAATGTCTAGCATATGGTAAATAAATATTAACATATGTTAGTTATATTTATTCATTTCTTTGAAAAATATCAGTAGGATTTTATTTTGATTCAGTCATTGTGCTCAGTGTTAGAAATAAAATAATGGAGAATTAGAATCCTTGTTCTGATTAAGCTTAGAGATAGTAGAGGATATGTTAAAGACCATGAAGAACTTAGTGAGAAGTATTCCGTTAGAACTAAAGTTCTGAAACACTTCTTAAGAGGCTTGCCTCTATTTGAAGCCTTGACAGTAGTTTAGATACTTCCCTGGTACTTGCTCACCATTAAACTAGTAACGTTGCTTTGCTTAGACATGTTCAGGGCTACTCTGGAATAGTAGGTTTGTCCTCAGTAAGAGTAAGACTGAAAGGAGATGAAGAAATTGGAAAAAGATATTAACATAAAGAAATAGGACACTTAATAAAAAATAGGACACTTGCTTGAGTATCTACTGAAAATAGGCAATCAGATGCACATTTCTAGCTTTAACGAAAGGCTGGGATTCTAGAATTGTCCTGTAATCATCCTGTAGCTATGGCATTCGGTCACATACTCATGAGTCATACCCTAACTCATGAGTCATACCCTAACCACCACATAGCCTGTAACTGAAAGTTTAGAACCAATCTTACAACCTTTTATTTGCAATCATGCAAGTATCCTAGTTGTCTTAATTTCTAGTCTTGCCTGTGACGTTACAAACTGACCTACCATGAGACATGATTTTGTGATGATTATTTTTTCCCCTGCTACTTCCTAAGCAATATGCTTCTAGGAACTCTATGAACCTTGATAAATGTTGATTGTTACAGAAAGGCTTCAGGCCTTTTGCTCAAAGGGTTACTATGAGTCGTGCTCAACTCAAAGGCAATCAACAACAACAATCAAATATAATGAACTCCCTGGCTGTGATTCAGTAGATTCCAGATTCTGTATTGAGTACATGCTGATAGCTTGCATCATCTGGAATATCTGTCTTTTAATTGTGGCTAACATTGAGAAGAATGGAAATCCTAGGACACTTGATTGTGCTCATGTAAAATCTATACTTAGATCAGAAAACAATCATCAGAACAGAGTAAGGAAACACTGAATGTTTGAAATTCAAGATAGGAGTGCATCGGGATGGGTCTTTTCTCCATAATTTTCAATCTATATGTGGAACAGATCATTCAGGAGACTAGACTTTATGAGAAGAAATGTAGCATTAGGATTGAAGGAAGATTCATCAACAACCTGCATTATGCAGGAGACACAATTTTGCTTGTCGAAACAGTAGGACCTGAAGCCTTTCTGGCAGAAGACCAAGGACTACAGTCTTCAATATGGATTGAAGCCCAACATCAAGGAAACAAAGATTCTCACTACCAGGCCATTTGGCAAGATCATGATAAATGGAAAAGCAATTGAAATTTCTAACAATTTCATCTTGCTTGACTCCACAATCAACACTCTTGGCACCAGCAGGCAGGAAATCAAAAGAAAAATTGCATTAGAAAAGTCTGTTGTCAAGTACATCTCCAGAGTGCTGAAGAACATTCACAATGATGTCAGTCTGAAGACTAAGGTGTGCCTGATTCAAGCCATGGTCTTCTCAAATACTTAATGTGCATAAGAGAACTGAACCAAGGAAGACAAAAGTGTTGATGCCTTTAAGTTATGGTGCTAGGGTAAATTGCCATGGACCTCCAAGAGAACAAACAGGTCTACTCTGGAGAAGGTGAAGGCAAGTCACCTCTTGGAGGCAAGGCTTTTGAAACCACTCACATAATTTGAATATGTGGCCATGAGGGAGCAGTCCTTGGAGAATGGCATCATGCTTGCAAAGGTGGAGAGTCAATACAAGAGAGGAAGACTGTAGATGAGATGGATTGACACAGTGACTAGAGTAATAGGAGTGGAGTCTTGGAAACTGTAAGATCTGGCTCAGGATATGGCAGGGTTCAGAACTATTGTTCATAAGGTTGCTACCAGTCACAGTAAATTCAATGGCACTTAACAGTAGCAGCCAGCAACAACTTATAGAACAATCTTGAGTCTGGGGTCTTTCTCGCCTTAGCAAAGTATTATGCTGAAATAAACAAGAGCATAGCATGGTGTGAGAGCATTCACAAGGACTTCCTGGGATAAGGACGTGTAGAACTTAGGTAGCGGGAACGAAGCAGTGCCAGAGGAGATGTAAGGAGGGAATAGAGAGGAAGTTGAGGGTCAAAATAAAAAGTAGAGATATTTCCATCTTAAAGATTAAACTATTTTATTGTTGTTGTTGTTGTTGTTATGTACCATTAAGTCAGAACTGACTCATAGCTGACCCTCCAGTTGGTTTACAGAGGCAATAATTGCACTACAGGAGATTGTTCATTCTTTTCCCAGGAAGCAGCTAATGTCTTCAAACTGTCTACCTTCAGGATTGTAGCATAGATTCTTACTACTAGGCTACCAGAGTTCCCTATTTTAAGGTTCATAATAAATTTACAACAACTAAAACATCACATCAACAGAGAACTGCCAGAAATACAAGCGGGGTTTAGAAGAGGCAGTGGTACTAGGATACTGTAGCTAAGGTTAGATGGATCTTGGCTGAAAGCAAGGAATTCCTAAGGAATGTCTATCTGTTTCTTTGACTATGCAAAGGCATATGACTGTGTGGACTGCAACAAACTATAACTAACTCTAAGTAGAATGAGAATCTCAGAACCTGATTGTGCTTATGCGGAACCTATACTTGGACCAGGAGGCAGTTGTCAGGATAAAGCACGGAAACACAGTGTGGTTCAAAATCAGGAAGGGTGTATCCTGTCTCCATATCTTTTCAATCTATATGCAGAACAGAGCAACATGGAGGCTGGGCTTTATGAAGAGGGGTATGGCATCAGGATTGCAGGAAGACTCATCAGCAATCTGTGTTATGCATATGATACAACCTTGCTTACTGAAACTGAGGAGGACCTGAAGTGCTTGCTGCAGAAGGTCAAGGCCTGCAACCTTCAATATGGATAAAACTCAACATTAAGAAAACACAGATTCTCCTCACTGGGCTGATTGACAGCATCATGATAGGTGGTGAAGAGATTGATATTGTAAATAGCTTTAGTTTGCTTGACTCCACAATCAGCACTCTTGGCTATCGCATTGAGAAAGTCTGCTATTAGAGACCTCTCCAAAGTACTTAATAGCAACAATGTCATTCTGGAAACTAAGGTGCACCTGATACAGGCCATGATCTTTGCAATTAAATACTATGCCTCAGAGACTTAGACAATGATTAGGGATGATAGAAGGAGATTTGATGCCTTTGACTCGTGGTGCTGGACAAGAGTATTGAATATACCATGGACTGCTAGAAAAACAAACAGGTTCATCCTAGAAATGGTGATACCAGGTTTCTCCTTAGAGGCAAAGATTCAAAAGCTTTTATGACATATTTTTTTGATATGTTGCAAGGAAGGCCTAGTGGTTGGATAGTGTTGTCATGTTTGGGAAGGTGGAGGGATAGCAAAAACGAGGAAGAACCTTGATGAGATGGATTGATTCAGTGACGGGAGTAATGGTGGTAGGTGTGTTAGGGACAATGAGATTGGCACAGGATAGAGTAAGGTTTAGGGCTGTTGTACATATGGCCACTATGAGTCACAGGTGACTCAATGGCACATAACAACAACAACAACAACAACAATAAATTTATCTTTTTATATAGAAACTTTAGATGTAGAACAACAGAGAAATTCCAAAGGAGCACTTGTTTTCTAGTTACTGTTTGCAGTGATACATAGCAATACTGGCAAGTAACTGTTTTATAAAGTCTCCTAGTCAGAAATCAAAAGAGAAGTGAGCTAAGTCAGGGAGCAAAAAGGAAGAAATCTTGTTAAATTCAGAAGAGGCTAATAAAAATCTAATGCTAAAGTATATGCATTTAAAACAACCCATATCTCAATATTAGAAGACTAAGGATATAGTTCTCATTCTCTGCATGAAATTGGGAGAAAAGAGATAAAAGAAAGAAAAAGAATTAGAAAAAGTATGTACTCAATCTACTCCTTTACAAAAACTAGCAATTCATGAAACTTGCCAAAGACTGAATCTTTCAGGGACCACAGACAGGAAATCCTATTAAAATGTGCTCCTTTCCCAAAGAAAGGTCATTTAAGATCCTCAGATCCATGACAGTAAGTAGACTTAATGAAAGGTAACTTTTCTTTAAAGAATTTAGAAGAGTATTTTTACCCCCTCTCCAACAGAAAGAAGCCAGACACCGTCAATGCCCGAATCCAATTTCATCTATGGTGCCAGGCATGCTTTTCACTATCTTTCTGTAGGTTGTGAAAGCCTAAAAATGAGGATTTAGTTACTGAGAATACAATTCCTCACATACAGGTCTCTAAATGTAATTGATACAAAGACCATTTCTCCAGGATTAAAGACTTCTAGTCATCCTGTGAGCTCCCATGCTCTATTCTCTACACTGGAGAAGGTAAATGATAAGCTTTTCAGAAAAGGAGTCTTATTCTCCATACCATTTAGCAACTAACCATCAAATCTTCTACCTCCACTTGGAGAAAGATAATCCAGTCTACAAATAGTACAGCTCCAATAGTTAGATATAAAATGAGTCATATCCTGAGACTTTATGACATCTTGACTACTTATGATTAATGGAAATGATATACAGTTTTTTCTGTAGGAGCTGTCTCTATGTTCCATCGGCCTGACACTTGTATCATCACATGGGGATCTCTGTGAACAGGTTAGCACAGACATCGTTAGATCCATTTCGCAAATGAAGCTGAAAGCAGTAAAGTGACATAACTGCAGAAACAGTAAGATCAGGAATAGATGTGAGAAAAATGTCTCTTAGGAATTAAGAAAGTGTGATGGCATGAATTCTTCCTCTTTGGGCTTACTGACGGGGGGAAAACCTCCTTAATGTTAACTATGAAAATATCATCCTCTGCTCTTTATAGCAAGAAGGACAACAGCTGAGTTGAACATTGGGAAGGAAAGTCGTTTAACCACTCACATACTCCATACAACTGATAAAATAAGGTTTCAATTGGCCTTTTATAGTTTTGTTTTTCTTTTGTCCACTGTGACCTCTGGTGGCATCTCCTTTTCACACACCATAAATTAGACTAGTCAACAAATTTTGTTGATTGAAGTACTGGGGTTAAAAATGAACACATACATATTATGAATGAGACCTAGAAAGAAGATTCACCAAGAAGATGTTTGAAAATGAAATATCCCTCCTTGTCAATCCTCAGATAGATCTCTAACCAGTTCTGTTTCAGCACTGTACCTGCCTAATGAGAACATGTGACTAAATCCTTGCTGCAAATTTGAGCCATGATAGTATAGAGGAGTCATAATGAAATCAGTGACACATGACTAGACTTCTCTTGCCTTCTGCATAGAAAGATATCTGTAGTCTAACAATCCAGTTATCTTCTGTATCTTTATAATTCTTTACCCATTCATTGCCATCGACTTGGAACAGACCCATAGTTGACCTTCCGTTGTATTTCCAAAGCTGTAAATCAGGATTACCCATCTTCTTCCTGTAGAGCTGCAGGTGGATTTGAAGCACCAGGAAAGCATGGCTTCTGAGCTAGTGTGACTACACCACCAGAGACCACTGGTCTTTAGTGATTCTGAGAAATTATCAACCTGAATCTTAATCTAAATGTGTGACAATATAGTCAACAGAAAGACAAGTCCTAAGGAACATGTATTCAATAAATACATTTGAGAAATTAAGAATATGAATACATGTTTTTATAGAAAAGTATACAGAAAAATAATGATAATAATTATATCTAATGAATTTTCTCATTTAAATGGATTCTAGTTGGTTTTCTTTTCTTTCTTTCTTTTTTTTTTGGTGTGTGTCCAAGAACACAAATAAGAGGTGATTGACATGGGATTTGAGACTGGTCACCTGGGTGCATTGCTTGTTCCCTTAATTTGATCACTCTGGGGTTTTACAGCTGAAATGTAGTTCACAGGAGCACAGATCCCAAGAGTGATCTATGTTACATTCTCAGCAGGAAAAGACTAATGGTATTTAGAAAGTTGCTTCTTTCCTGAGCTACTAGGATTTTTAAATAGAGAAAGGAAGCTTATAATTACCTGCATCTTTTTTTCCCTAGGTCACATGCAAAATACTGCTATTGGAAATTAAATCAATAGGAGGAAAAAAAATGTTTACATATCAAGATTGTTCTTATTATCTGAAATTCTGGCCCTGGAACTCTTCTCAGATTGCACTTAGAAAATGAAAGAAACTTAAGACCATAACATAAATGAATCTCTAATGCAAGGATCGAAAATGATGAACTGAGAAATGCACAGATTACTACCAGGCAGCATTAATATTATTACTGAAAGGTTAGCTGCTCAGGAAATCGACAAGGTGCCAAGAGCGAACGCATAGTGCGTCCTAAGAAATAGGAACCGAGGAGAAACAGGCCGTGCAGAGAAAAGCCTTTGTTGACATTTTCAAAAGCCAACTTTATACAGGCCATATCCCTGAAGAATAGAAAATGGCAATGTAAGAAACTAGGAACACCACAAAATTTCAGGCCTGTTAGTTAGTTCACCACCAGTCACAGGGAAGAAACTGAAAGGTTTCAGAGGATCAAGAAGGGCATCATTTCTACTCCTGCAAGCTCAGCCTTGGGTGAGAGAAGGTAACACTGTTACAGTGAAGGCATTTACTGCCTGCCAGCACTCCCTGGCATTGGGAATTCTCAGAGTAGAGCTGTGTTTTGTTAGAGAGGCAGCAGTGAACCACAAAATGCTCCAGAATAAGGAACCCTGAGGCCAGTATCTAATGTGGGCAAGAAATATTTCTATGTGAAATAAAAATTGTAGATTTATAAATTTGCATTTGGGACCTTGTTAATAACTAGTTTTCTGGAAAACACTATGTACTAAAAGAGTCCTTTGGACTAACTGGGAAGTTGATGGTTCAAAGACACTAGCTGCCCAGTGGAAAAAAAAGATGAGCAGTTCCTCTTGCAAAGAGAAACAGTCTCAGAACCCATGGTCGTTGGCTTGGTTATATCCACTGACATTTTATATGTATATACACTCAGTCTTACAGAGCTGTGGCAGATGGTAGGTGTCCATGCTGAACACTGCCCTCAACAATTTTTGTCTAGCCTGAACCACAAAATGTGGATATATTCGGAAATAAGGGCTTTGTGAAGTAATTAGATGCAACAAGTCAGTTCTTTGTAATAGTTATTGGGTGTTGTTGATTGGAACGGACCCATAGCTGACCCTCTGGCAGGTTTTCAGGGAGGAAATTTTCTATTCTTCTGCAGTGGAGCTGGTGGCCTCAAACCAGGATTGCAGCACAGCTTCTCACCACTAGGCCACCAGAGCTCTTTGTAATGAGTCTAACTAAAATGAAGTTCTATAGGATTGGGATGGATGGTGTTAAATCCAATGACTGGGGCCTTACAATGAGGACATATGAATACTTAAGAACACAGAGGCATACCAGACAAAGGGAATCAAATCATGTGAAGATGAGGTAAAAAGAAAAATTATGGTCAGGAGCTACCAGAGCTGTAAAAGGCAAAGAATGATATTTTCCTACTGGTTTTAGAGTCCCTAGCAAGGAGCATTTGAATTCTGGAAAGTAAGTTGATTTTTAGCTACTTGAAAGCTGGGTATAAACTGGGCAGTTTTTATTTTGGTAACAATCAAGTGGAAGCTGATTGGCCATTTTTTATTTTGTTAACAATCAGTTGTGGGTTACAACCCTCTGTGTTTAAGCAATCAGGACCTAGTGTGTGGGCCTTTGTATTTAAAACAGTGTATTAGAACTTTGACATCAGAAGAATGGGAATCCCAGAGCACTTAATAGTGCTAGTGAGGAACCTATATCTGGATCAGGAGGAGGCTGTTGTGTGAATGGAGCAGAGGAGCACTGCACAGTTTGGAATTGAGAAGGGAGTGCATCAGTGCTGTATTCTGTCTCCATACCTGTTCAATCTATATGCTGAGCAAATTATCTGAGAAGCTGGATTCTTATGAAGAGGAATGTGGCATCAGATTTGGAGGGAGACTTATGCAAATGACACAACCTTGCTTGCTGAAGGTAATGAAAACTTGAAACACTTGTTGCAGGAGATTAAGACAGCCTTCAATATGAATTGCATCTCAATATCCTGAAAAAAATGGTTCTTGCCACTGGACCAATAGTCAGTGCCATGATGGTTGGGGAGGAGATTAAAACAGTCAACAGTTTCATCTTTCTTGGATTCACAATTAACACCCTTGGTATGAGCAGTCCGGAAATTGCACTGGGAGAATATGCAGTTAGGAATATGGATGAGAGAAAAAGAATTGACACCTTTGAGCTGTGGTGTTGGAGGAAAGCACTGAACATTCCATGGATGGTCGAGCGAACGAACAGATATGTTTTGGAGAGGGTGCAGCTGCAGTGCTCTTTGGAGGCAAGAATGATGAGGCTTTGCCTCACATACTTTGGACATGTTGTTAAGACGTGCTATTCCTTGGTGAGAGACATGATGTTGGGAAGGGTGGAGGATTGGTGAAGGAGAGGACAACCCTAAACCAGGTAGATTGACAAGATGACTACTGCAATGGGCTCTAGTGTGTCAGGAAGTGTAAAAATGGTGTAGAATAGGACTGAATTCAGATTATTTGTTCATAGAGTTGCTATGAGTTTTACTCGACAGCATCTAACAACAACAACATTTGAACGTTGTAAATAAATCAGTATAAAATTTTAAAAAATTAAAAAGGTATTAAAAAAATTAGTTGGACCTTTGGGTCTATGACCCTTGGGCATGGTGTTAATTGTGTTTGGGGAAAATATTGTTCTAAATGGTGCAGCACTTTTTTGTCAGTTTGCTGTACTGAAATAACTTGGGGTCGTTGTACTACTGAAAGTTGTGCTATTGCTGTATCAAATCCCACAAGGGTTACCCATGGTGGACATGTTTAGGTAGAGCTCCCTAATTAAGACATAGTAGGAAGCAGGAAAACCCTATGAACACTGATGTAAGAGGATAACTACTGTAGTGTGTTTGTAAGATCCCAGATTGGAAGTCAGTTGAAATGAGGAAAATCAATTACAAACATTGTTTAATAATTGGAACAAGGTATGTGTGTAGCTTGAATGTTGGAAAACTGGAAACTGTTAAAAATTAAATAGAACACATAAATATCAACATATTAGGCGTTAGTGATTAGGACCAGCTTTGGCCCCTTCGAATCAGATAATCATCTGATATGCTCTACAGAGAATGAAAAGCAGAAGAAAAATGCTATTGCATTCATAGTCAAAAAGTCAATTTCAAGTTCTATCCTGAAATACAATGTTGTGGATGATAGGATAATATTAATATACATACAAGGAATAGCCATTAACATAATTATTATTCAAATATTTACTCTACATCTAGAGTCGAAATTGAAAATTTTTGCAAATTTTGCAGTTTAAAGTTGACCTAATTTGAAATTAAGATGTGTTAAAAATAATTGGTGATTGGAATACAAAAGTAGGAAATAGTGAAGAAGAAATAGGTAGTTGGAAAATAGAAATGAGGCTGGAAGTAGATATTCATTGCAAGTAACATTTTTAAGAGACAAAAATTACAATGTTACACATGGATCTCACCTGATGAGCTGCATAGAAATCAAAGGACTACATTTGTGGAAGAAATCATTGGAGAAGCTCCATATCTGCAGTCAAAGCTAGGCCAGAGGTGGACTGTGGATAAGGTCATCAATTCCTCATATGGAAGTTCAAATCGAGGCTGAAGAAAATTAAAACTAAGCTCACAGGAACCAAGATATGATCTTGGATCAATTCTATTAGAATTTCAAGATCATCTTAAGAATAGGTTTGAGACATTGAACACCAGTGATCAAAGACCAGATGAGTTGTGGGATGATATCAAGGATATCAACTGTGAAGAAATAAACAAAGATGATTACAAAAACAGAGGAGAAAGAAAAAAAGGAAATGCATGTTAGAAGAGACTCTAACAATTGCACTGGAGTGTCAAGAAGCCAAAACCAAAAAGAAAACATGCCAAAGTAAAAGAGCTGAATAGATAATTACAAAGGGCAGCTTCGGGAGGACAAAGTAAAGTATTACAATGGGATGTGCAGAACTGGAATTGAAGAATAAAAAGGCAAAACTCACTCTGCATTTCTCAAGCTGAGAGAAATGAGGAAACAAATTTAAGCCTCATGCCACAATATTGAAAGATGTGATGGGCAATATGTTAATGACCCAGAAAGCATCAAAAGATGGAGGGTCTATACAGAATCTCTGTACTAGAAATAACTGACTGACATGGAAAAATTTCAGGAAGAACCACATGAACAGGGGCCAATGGTCATGAAGGAGGAAGTAAAAGCTACATTGAAGCCATCGGCAAACAATAAGGCCCCAGAAATGGAAGTTGTTTCAATTGAATTGTTTCAGTTAACAGATGCAGCTTTGGATGCACTCACCAGTCTGTGCCAGGAAATTTGGAGGACTATCTAGCCAGTGGATTGGAAAAGGTCTTTATTTGTTCCTATTCCCAAGAAAGGTGATTCAACTAAATTTTGAAACTATCAAACCATAAATTAATATCACATGCAAGCAAAACACTGCCAAAAATCATTAAAAATTACTAGAACAGAACATGGCGTGTCAGGAGTGGGATTCGAACCCATGCCTCCAGGGGAGATTGCGACCTGAACGCAGTGCCTTAGACTGCTCGGCCATCCTGATGGCAGAGTGTCAAGGACTGCAGCCTACAATATGGATTGAGGCTCAATGTCAAGAAGACAAAGATTCTCACCACTGGACCAATTGGCAGCATCAGGATGGATGGTGAAGAGATTGAGATTGTACACAGCTTTAGTTTGCTTGGCTCCATAGTCAACAGTCCTGGCACCAGCAGCCAGGAAATTAAAAGGCGCATTGCCATGGGAAAGTCTGCTGTTAGGGACCTCTCCAAAGTGCTGAAGAGCAATGGTGTCTCTCTGGAGACTAAGGTGCGTCTGATACAGGCCATGGTCTTCGCAATCACCTGTTATGCATCAGAGAGTTGGACAATGACCAAGGAGGATAGAAGGAGAACTGATGTCTTTGAGCTGTGGTGCTGGAGAAGAGTATTGAGAATACCATGGACTGCTAGGAAAACAAACAGATTTGTCCTGGAAAGGGTTAAACTGGGTGGCTTCTTGGAGGCAAGGATTCTGAGGCTCCGTCTAACATACTTTGGACATGTTGTGAGGAGAGACTGGTCCTTAGAGAGGGACATCATGCTTGGGAGGGTGGAGGGACAGCGCAGGAGAGGAAGGCCCTCTATGAGGTGGATTGATTCAGTGACTGGGATAATTGGGATGGGAGTGTCGGAGACAGTGTGATTGGCACAGGACAGAGCGTAGTTTAGGGCAGTTGTACATAGGGTCGCTATGAGTCGCAAGCGACTCGACGGCACATAACAACAACAACAACAACAACAACAGTACAGAACATAGATAGGAAACTTCCAGATGGTAAAGCAGAATATAGAACAGGCTGTGGAACCAGTGATGATGTCATTGCTGATGTCAGATGGATATTGGCTGAAAGTAAGGAATACCAGAAGAATATGTATTTGTGCTTTATTGATTATGCAAAAACATTTGACTATGTGTATCATAATAAATTGTGGTTAACATTGAGAAGAATGGAATTCCAAAACACTTAATTGTGCTCATGTGAAACTTATACCTAGACTAGGAGGCTGTTGTGCGAACAGAGCAGTAGACCACTGAATGGTTTAAAATTGAAAAACGAATGCACAGTTAAAAGACTAAGGCACATCTGATTCAGGCTATAGTCCCTTAGATTACTTGCTATGCATCTGATAGTTGGATAATAATAAGGATGACAGAGAAAGAATTGTTGCCTTTAAGATGTGATGTTGGAGAAGAATTCTGAACATCCCATGGACAACCAAGAGAACATATATGTCTTGGAAAGGGTGCAGCTGGAGTGCTCTTTGGAGGCAAGAATGACGACTTTGTCTCATATAGTTTGGGATGTTATTAGGAGGTGCAATTCTTTGGAGAAGGACATGATGCTGGAAAGGGTGGAAGGCTGGAAAAGGAGAGGAAGACCCTCAACTAGGTGGGCGGACACAGTGACTGCTGCAATGTGTTCTTGTGTGTCAGGAAGAGTGAGGATGGCATAGGATGGAACAGGGTTCAGATCTTTTGTTCATAGGGTCACATTGTGTCATAATTGATTTGATGGCACCTAACAACAACAACTGGTTTCAGAGTTGATATAAACGTATCAGTATGATTAATTATGGACTTTTAGTCTCCAATACATTCAGAGAATAAATTTCTGTGAAGTCACTTAGTGCACCCTTAATGTGAGATTCAGGGATTGCTCTGACTGGGATGATGGTGGCAAAGATTCTGAAGGATGCTACCTTTGAAATAGAGCAAGTTCGACCAGATTTGTGTTGGCAATAATTTTGTGTGAGCAGAATGAGGTTTCCTCTGACTTCAATATACCTGCTTTAATTTAAATGGAGTGTGTGTCTAAGGGAATATACTTAATGGAGTGTTAAGTAAGAGTTCTATTTTTAGCATTAGTGAACGTAGCCAAAATTAAACGAGACATTTTAATGGACGAGACTGAGAAAGAAAGAATATTTTAACTGGCCCGAGGAGGTAACTTTAGCAATTTCCAGCTCAGTAAAAAAGAGGGAAAATCATTAGTAAAGGACATTCTAGGAGAAAGAGTAAGGAGGAGGAGGAGGGAATCATTTGGATTAGATAGGAAACCTTGTTCTTCTTGTTGTTGTTATAATTGTTGTTGCTGTTGTTAGGTGCCATCAGTCAAGTATAACACAAAGCAACCCTATGAATAACAGTCCTAAATCTATCCTATGCCAACCTACTATCTCTATGCATTTGAGCCCATTGCTGCAGTCATTGTGTCAATCCATCTCCACGGGGCTCTTCCTTTCTTTAACCGATGCTTCATGCTTCAAAGCATGATAGTCTGGGCTCTAGGAGGAGAAATGTGGCATCAAGATTGGAGGTAGACTCATTAACAATCTGTATTATGCAGATGACACAACACTACTTGCTGAAACTGAGGAGGACCTGAAGTGTTTGCTGCAGAATGTCAAGGACTGCAGCCTTCATTATGGATTGAATCTCAGCATCAAGAAGACAAATATTCTCACCACTGGGCCGATTGGCAGTATCATGATAGATAGGGAAGAGACTGAGATTATTAACAGCTTTAGTTTGCTTGGTACCAACAGCCAAGAAATTGAAAGACAAATTGAATTGCGAAAGTCTGCTGTCAGAGACCTCTCCAAAGTACTGAAGAGTAATGATGTCAGTCTGGAGACAAAGGTGCTCCTGGTACAGGTCATAGTCTTTGTAATTATTTGCTATGCATCATAAAGCTGGACAATGACTAGGGATGATAGAAGAATTGATGCCTTTGAGCTGTGGTGCTGGGGAATAGTATTGGATATACCACTGGCTGCTAGGAGAGCAAATAGGTTCATTCTAGAGAGGGTGAGACCAGGCTGTTCCTTGGAGGCAAGGATTCTGAAGCTTCGTCTGATATAATTTGAATATGTTGCCAGGTGGCAGCAGTGTTTGGAGAGGGACGTCATGCTTGGGAGGATGAAGGGACAGTGCAAGAGAGGAAGACTCTCAGTGCGATGGATTGATTCTGTTACTGGATAAAGGAAGATAGGTGTGTCAGGGACAATAAAATTGGCACAGAATAGAGTGCTGTTTAGAGCTATTGTGCATAGGGTCACTATGAGTCTCAGGTGACTTAATGGTACACAACAACAACAACAATCCTCTCATAGAACAAGTACAAAATATGAGATGTGGCTTTGCTACTTTTGCCTCCAAAGAATACTCCAGCTGCACTTTTTCCAACACATATGCCTGTTATTTTGGAGGTTCATGGGATATTCAGTATTCGTCACTAGTACCGCAAGTGAAAGGTGTCAATTATTCTGTCATAGTTATTCATCATTCAGCTTTCATATGCATACCATATAATTGAAAAGACCATGACCTGAATTAGGTACACCTTAGTTTTCAAACATATCTCACTGCTCTTATGTATCTTAGAGAGAGCCCTCACAGTGGACTTGTCCAAAGCAATTGTTATTGCTGTTGATTACCTTTAAGGTGAGCACAGCTCATAGCAACCCTGTGAAAAGACCTGAAGTCCCTGTACAACTATCGACATTTATCAAAGTTCATAGAGCTTCTGGAGGCATGTTGTTTAGGAAGTGGATGCCACCAAGGATGTTAATTGTGAATCCAAGCGAGACAAAATCATTAACAGTTTCAACCCTTTGTCCATTTATCATTATGTTGCCCACTGGTTCAATGGTAAGGACATTTGTCCTCTTGATATTAAGATGTAATCAATATTGAACGCTGTTTTCATTAGTCTTCTGCAGTAAGTGCTTCAGGTCTCCTTTGTTTTCAACAAGCAAGTTTGTGTCATCAGCATAGTGCAGATTGTTGATAAGTCTTTCTCCAATCCTGATGCCACATTCTTCTTCATAGAGTCTGGCTTCTCAAAATATTTGCTCAGCATACATATTGAATAGCTATAGAGAAAGGACATACCCCTGACACATAGCTTTCCTTATTTTAAACTATATAGTGTTTCCTTATTCCATATTGGAAACAATTCTTGGTCTAGGTATGGATTTCACATAAGCATAATTAAGTGTTCTGGGATTCCCATTGTTCTCAGTGTTACTCATAGTTTGTTCAGATCCACACAATCAAATTACTTTGCACAGTCAATAAAACACAGATAGAGATTCTTTTTCTGGCAAGGTCCATCTCATATTAGCAATGATATCCCTAGTACCCTGGCATCTTCTAAATTCAGCTTAAACTTCTGGTAGTTCTCCGTCAATGTACTGTTCTAGGTGCTTCTGGATGATTTTCAGCAGTATTTTGCTTGCATGTCATGCTAATGATTATTATTGTTGTGTACAGTAGAGTCAGAATTGATGGCATAGCTGACCCTGTGGTGGGTTTTCAGAGGTATTTAATTGCATGGGAGGAGACTGCCCATCTTTCACCCATGGAGCAGCTGGTGGCCTCAAACTGCATACCTTTGAGATCGCAGCCCAGCTTCATGCCACTAGATCACCAAAGCTCCCTGTAGTAATGATATTGCTTGATATTTTCTACATTCTGTTAGATGATATTTCTTGAGAATAGGAAGAAATATGGATCTCTTTCAGTCACTCAGCAGGTCAGCTCTCCTCCAAATCTCTTGGTGTAGACAGATGAGCATGTTCAAGGTTGCATCTATTAGTTGAAAAATGTCAATTGGTATCCAAGCTATTCCTGGGTCCTTATTTCTTTCTAGTGTCTTCAGTGCAGCTGGATCTTCCTCCTTTGCTACCAATGATTCTTGCTTATATGATACTTCCTCAAAATTTTCAGTGTTGACCAGAATCATTTTGGCACAGTGACTCGGTCTATTCCTTCAATCTTCTTCAATCTATTCCTTCAATCTTCCTGGATCATTCAAAATTTTGCCCATGGCATCTTTCAGTATTGCAACTTGAGCTTGAATTTGGTTTTCTGTTCTTTCAGCTAGTGAAATAGTGAGCGAGTTCTCTCTTTATTCTCTGACTCCAGCTCTCTGAACATTTCATTATAATGCTTTGCTTTGCCTGCTCTACCTGCCCTTTGAAATATTCCATTTAGCTCTTTTGCATCAGCATCTCTTACCCTTGTTCTGGCTTCTAGTTGTTCTAATGCAATTTTCATAGTTTTTTCTGTCTTTAATTTTGGTATTGCGCCCCACATTTGTCTTTGTAATGACCTTTTTGCTCTCTTCATGAATGATAGTCTTTATTTCATTCCACAGCTCCTCTGATCTTCAATCATTGGTGATCAATGCCTCAAATCTATTCTTAAGATTTTTTTTTTTAAATTCAGGTGGAATAGACTCAACATCATCTTTCGCTTCTTTTGGATTTGTTTTCCTCTCCGTCACCTTTAATTTGAACTTGCATGTGTGTAATTGTTGTTCTGACCCACAGCAGTACCTGGTCTGGTTCTATTTAGCTTTTCCAATGATTCTTTCTGCAGATGTAGTCAGTTTGATTCTTATGTTGACTATCAAGTGAGACCCATGTGTAAAGTTACCATTTGTGTTTCTTGAAAAAGTATTTGCTGTGAATAAATTATCGAATGTACAAAATTCAATCATTAACTCTCTTGCCTCATTTTAGTCATCTTTTTTATATTTTAACAGAAGTATAAAGAAAAGTTGGATTTCAATTCATTGTTGCATGTATCCACCCCCCCGCTTCCCTTTTACCTTCTCTAGGTACTTATTATTATTATTATTAATTTCATTCATTGTTGCATTATTGCCTCCATCTTATGCTCATTCCCCTCCCCCAGTCCTCTAATCTTTGCAATGTACCTCTTTTTCTGGACTGTTCTCATCGTATAATGCTAATCATGCATTCCTTTTAAAAAGTCTATATTTTTTAAGTACTATTCCTTCCTCTTTGTTTCTAACTTTTGCAGTCCAGTGTCTAGTAATATGCATCTTGATTGCATATTTCATCAATTTCTGATTGTAAAAGTTGGTATGAATCCTCCATTTACTTTTCTTTGGATTAGTTTTTGATCCATATATTTGAATAATGTTAAGAGGTCTACTTTGTATGTGTATGGATTTATATAACCCCATCACCAAAATAAAATATAATGACAGTGTTTGTGGTATATCTGGCCCTTGGCAAGATGTAGATACCAGTCAGAGGCAGGGATGAAAACAAGAGAAAAAAGATGTGCATTTTTACTTCAACGAAAGGTAGGAATTTAAGAATCTGAGGTAACTTCCTCCTTTTTCTGAGGTTCAGGGACCTGAGGACATAGCTAATTCAAATATTGATAAGAACAGATTCCCAGAACATGAAATTTCACTCATGAAAAACCTATAAAGGGATTATGTAATAGTTATTTAAAAAACAAACAAGGGAACACTGCATGATTTAAAACCAGGAAAAGTGTGTGTCGTGATTTTATGCTTTCTCCATGTCTCCATGTATAATAAATCTGTATACTGAGTAAATTGTTTAAGAAGTTAAATTATCTGAAGAAGACTGTCTCATGAGGTTTGAAGGAAGGCTCATCAACAGTATGTGTTATGCAGATGACAAAGCACAGCTTGCAGAAAATGAAAAGGATTTGAAATACTTGCTGCAGATGATCAAACACTACAAACTTCAATATGGATTACATATCAACCTGAAGAAAACAAAAGAAAAAGAAAAAAAAAACAACCTCACCGCTGCATCAATAGATGACATTACAATAGCTGGAGTCAAAATTGAAATTGTCAATGACTTGATTTTGCTTGGATGCACAATCAACACTCTTGGCCCCCAGCAGCCAAGAAACCAAAAGTGCAGTGTTATGCTTCATTGGAGAAATCTGCTGCCAGGATCACATCAAAGTTCTAAAAAGCAAAGATCTTAATTTAAAGACAATATGTATCTTATGAAATTCATAATATTTTCATTTGCTTACTATGAATATAAAATTTAGACAATGAATAATGATGACAGAAAGAACTGATGTCTTTGTGCTGTGGCGATTGGGAGAAGTATTGAACATCCCAAGTACTGCCCAAATATCAAAGAAGTCTATTTGTTTTGGAGGAAGTGTCACCAGGATGCAATTTAAAGGCACATGTGGTGAAATTTCATCTCACACACTTAAGGCAAGGTGTCAGGAAGAAGCATTCAGGGGAATACATATCATTCTGAGTAGAGGATCAGGGAAAGAGAGGATGGTACTGAAGATGGATTGACACAGTCACTGAAACAAAGGGTTCAAAGAATGTCAGAGAAGGTGAGGGTGACACAGGATATGGGACGGGTTAGATCACAAGATGTAGTAGATTTGAGAGTATGTAAAGAGAACATAGTTCATTCTGGTAGCCTAGTGTTAAGCAGCTGTGCTGCCATCCCAAAGGCACATAGTTTGGATTCACCGAGTGTTTCCTGGGAGGAAGATGGGCAGTCTCCTCCTGTGTGATTAAATTGCCTTGATGGAACTCAACAACAACAAAACAACAACAACAACAACATCATATCTCATCCTTGATAGATGTTAAAGAAAGTCATCATATACACAGCTGGTGGCCTCAAGCTTTATGCTTTTAGGATTGTAGCGTATATAAATATATAATCTTTGCAATTCCTTTCTGTGTGTCAGAGAGCTGGACAGTAACTAGGGCTGACAGAAGAAGAATTGAGGCCTTTGAGCTGTGGTGCCAGAATATTGAATGCTAGAACAGGAAAACAAACAGGTTCTTCCTAGAGATGGTGAGACCAGGCTGCTCCTTGGAGGAGAGGATTCTGCTTCTTCATTTGACCTACTTTAGACATGTTTCAGGGAGGGACCAGTCCTTGGAGAGGGACGTCATGCTTGAGAGGGTGGAGGGACAGTGCAAGAGAGGAAATCCCTCAATGAGATGGATTGATTCAGTGACTGGGGTAATGAGGGTATTTGTGTCAGAGACAATAAGATTAGCACAAGAGAGAGCAGGGCTTAGCACTGTTGTACATAAGGTCACTATGAGTCACAGAGGACTCAACAGTGTATAACCACAGAAATATATATATATATATATATATATATATACACACATTTATGCTTCCACACCTCTTATGTGAAAACAAACTAGAAGTATGAAAAAGCATGGACAAATATGCATGCTTATATCTGCTTTTATATATTCTAAGGACTGAAATAACGTACTTAAGAAACCCTTATGGACAACACAGGAACATTGTTAGTTCTCCTTGATCAGGTAACACCTTTCTCCAAGAAGGGCGTCGGCTACCTTAATCTCATCTTTTGGGAAAGGGTCTCTTTAGTCTCAAATCTGAAGGACAACTACTTGGCCAACTGACTGGAAGAGATCTGCATTTATTCCCATATCAAAAAAGGTGACCCAACAGAGTGTGGAAATTAATGAACAATATCACTAATATCACACACTAGCAAAATTCTGCTGAAGATTATCCAGAAAAGACTTGAACAGTACATTGACAAAGAACTACCAGAAACACAAGCTGGGTTTAGAAGATGTCGTGGCACTAGGGACATTATTGCCAATGTCAGATGGATCATGGCAGAGAGTACCAGAAAAATGTTTGTGTTTCATCTCCTATGCAAAGACATTTGTGTGGATCACAATAAATTGTGGCTAACCTTGAAGAAAACGGGAATCCCAAGAAACTTGATTGTGCTTATGAAACCTGTATTTGGACAAAGAAGCAGTCCTTAGAATGGAGCAAGGAAACACTGCATGGTTCAAAATCAGGAAAAGAATGTGTCAGAGATGCATCCTGTCCCAATACATTTTTAATATGTATGCAGAATAGATTATTTGGGAAGCAGGGCTTTATGAGGAGTGGGGCATCACGATCAAAGGAAGACTCATTAACAACCTATGATATGCAGATGACACAACATTGCTTACTGAAACTGAAGAAGATATGAAAGGTCAATGACTGTAGTCTTCAATATGGATTAAAGCTCAATCTCAAGAAGACAAAGATTCTCACCACTGAGCCAATTAGCAGCACCATAATAGACAGAGAAGAGTTTGAGGTTGTTAGCAATTACAACTTACTTGGATCCACAAGCAACACTTTGATCACTAGCAGTCAGAAAATCAAAAGACAAATCAAATTGAGAAAATTTGCTGTCATGGACCTCTCCAGAATGCTAAAGAGCAATGATGTCATTCTAGATACAAAAGTGCACCTAATCCAGGCTATGGTCTTCTCAATTACTTGTTAGGCTTTGTTGACATACTTTGGACATGTTGCAAAGAGGGACCAGTCCTTGGCGAGGAACATCATGCTTGGGAGGGTGGAAAGACAGTGCAAGAGAGGAAGACTTTCAATGAGATCTATTGATTCAGATTGACTTGGGTAACGGGAGTGGGTGTGTCAGAGATGATGGGATTGGCACAGGATAGAGCAGGGTTTAGGGCTGTTGTACATAGGGTCGCTATGTATCGCAGGCAACTTAATGGCACATAACACCACCACAATTATCCTTAGATGCCATCACATCCATTATGACTTATGTTTTTATTACAGGACATCATGTGGACTATAACTCACAGTGATCCTATGAATGATAGCTATGAATCTTGCCCTATCCTGAGCCAATCTCATTGTCTCTGACACCTCTGCCCTAACTGCCACAGTCACTTTGTCAATTCATCATCCAGGGTCTTCCGCTTCTTCATTGACCCTCTACTCTTCCAAGCACGATGTCCTTCTCCAAGGACAATATTCCCCATGTATGTGATGTAGAGTTTCACAATCCTTACTTCCAAGGAGCAAGCTGGTTTTACCCTCTATAATACAGACTTGTTTATTCTCTTGGCAGTTTATACTATGTTTAATACTCTTCTACAGAACCATAACTCAAAGACATAGATTATTCTTCTTCTGTCATCCTTAGTCATTGTCCAGCTCTCAGATGCATAGCAACCTTATAAACAGCTGATCTGGACCTTACCCTATGCTCAACCATCTTCAAATCTCTGCTATGCTCAAACCCATGAGGTAGTAACTGTGTCAATCCAGCTCATGGAGGATCTTCCTCTCTTTCTCTGTATCTCTACTTTTCCTCATGCGATTAATGTATCTTTTCAAGGACTGGTTTCTTCTGAAAATATGTCTAAAGTAAGTGAGATGAAGCTTCTCAATCCTTGCCTCCAAGGTACACTCAAGTTGTAGTTCTCTCAAGAAAAATATGTTTATAGTACAAAAAGCACCCTTGGCTGGTTACCAAAAAACGAGTGGCTCAGCTTTACCAGAGATGTCACAGAAGAAAGACCAGATAAACAATTTTTTAAAATAGGTATTAAAAACTCTATGGAGCACAGTTCTATTTTGAAATATAAGATATTGGAATCTATTTTAAACAATTGTGTGTCTGTGTTCCCCCCCATCTTGTTTTCTTTTATTCCAATTTATTCATTATTGCACATTTTCCCTCTCCCCTCCCCCACCTCTGTCCTCCCACACAATGCCCCCTTGTTTGAAACTGTTTTCATACATATAATTCATAATCATATATTCCTTTCAAACAGTTCTTTCCCTCATCTGTTCCAGTGCAGTGTTCAATATCTATCCACCCCTTTCCCATTCCCCCTCCAGCCCTTCCATGTCTACCCTATATTAGAACAGTAGTGCTATGCAGTATTTATCCTTTTGTGACTGAGATGTTTCACTTAGCATAACATCCTTAAGGCTCTCCCATGCTGTATAATGTTTTGCTAGTTCATTGTTTTTCAATGTTGCATAGAATTCCATTGTGAGGTTATACCAGAATTTTTCTTTCCATTCGTTTATTGATAGGCACTTTGTAATTTTTAGGCATTTGAGTTGCTTCCATCTCTTTGCTAATGTGAATAAGGCAGCAATAAACATAGATGTGCATACATCCCTTTGAGTTGTGGCTCTAGTTTCTTTAGGATATATTCCTAGCAGTGGAATTGCTGTCTTTTGATTTACTAATTAATCCTATCATTAAAGTGAAAATAAAGAACAAAAATATTTTACAATATTTA
>NW_006400148.1:498537-501959 GCF_000299155.1 Elephantulus edwardii
TATCAACAATTTTTGTTTCTTAAACAATTTCTAAATTCCTTACAAATTTAGGTAAATATCTTCAAAAATGAAACTTTCTTCTTTGTTGTTGTTGTTGTTGTTGCTATGTGCCATCGAGTTGCTTGTGACTCATAGTGACCCTATGTGCAATAGCCCTAAACCTTGCTCTATCCTGTGCCAATTGCACTGCCTCTGAAACACCCATCCCGATTACCTGTCACTGAACCAATCCACCTCATAGACGGTCTTCCCCTCTTGTGCCGTTCCTCCACCCTCCCAAGCAGGATGTCCCTCTCAAAGGACATGTTCCTCCTTACAACATGTCCAGATTATGTCAGACGAAGTCCCAGAATCCTTGCCTCCAAGTTGCAGCCTGGTTTAACACTCTCCAGGATGAATCTGTTTGTTTTCTTAGCAGTCCATGGTACATTCAATATTCTTCACCAGCACCACAGCTCAAAGGCGTCAATTCTCCTTCTATCTTTTCTAGTCATTGTCCAACTCTCTGATGCATAACAAGTGATTGCAAAGACCATAGCCTGTATTAGATGCACCTTAACCTCCAGAGTGACACCATTGTTCTTCAGTACCCTGGAGAGGTCCCTAACAGCAGACTTTCCCATGGCAATACATCTTCTCATTTCCTGGTACTGGTGCCAACAGTGTTGACTGTGGAGCCAAGCAGACTAAAGTTGTTAACAATCTCAGTCTCTTCATCATCCATTCTGATGCTGCCAATTGGTCCAGTGGTGAGAATCTTTGTCTTCTTGATATTGAGCCTCAATCCATATTGAAGGCTGCAGTCATTGACCCTCTGCAGCAAGCATTTCAGGTCCTTCTCCGTTTCAGCAAGCAGGGTTGTGTTATCTGCATAACACAGATTGTTAATAGATCTTCCATCAATCCTGAAGCCACACTTCTCCTCTAGAACTTATTAAATCTGTCTTTAAAGATAATATGTTCTTTGTCATTGGGAAACTGACTTTTAAAATTACCTCTAATTATTTTCTATATAGTCACCCCAGAAGAAGCCTCCATTTAAAATCCAAATATTTCTCAGATATGGACCTCCAGGTAATTTGTTGTGTTATACAAAAAGAAATAAATTTATGTATGAAGTTGTTGTCAAAGTTTTCTTGCATACTTAAATAAAATGTAAGAAGTGAGGAATGAATAACAGCAAATAACATCAATGAGGTTTTTCACAGTTTACAAGCTGTTTCTATATATATTATTTCAGAGAAATGTCGTGACTACTCTGTGAGTGAGGTATTACCACTTCATTTCTTACTGTACTGCTATAACATATGATATGCTATATAATTACACAAAGAGACGATTATTTGATTCATTATATGTTTGAAGAGGTGTCTCCATTTAACTGTAAGACAGTTTGGAAAATGCTTCCTAAAACAACAAAGTCACCTGTAAACAGCTTTCAAGTCTTTAGCTGTCAGTTACAGCTTGAAAATTTCCATGCTGTGACACAAATATAAAAATTGGGCAAGGCATAAGATTGTAGGTGGTTGGACCTCTGACAAATTGTGAAATACATTGCAATAAAAAAAAAGAAAGAAGTAAATTGGCAACTTCTCAGTCCTTAACAAAGATTAAAAATATTGAGTAAATTACTTTGATTATAACTACAAATAGCCATACACGAACCAAAGAGGCCACTGGTGTTTGAAACAATGTTGTTGTTGATTGCCTTCTAGACGAGCCTGATTCATAGCAACCCTATGAACAGAAGGCCTGAAGTCCTTCTGCACCTCTCGACCTTTATCGAAGTTCATAGAGTTTCTGGAGGCAAGTTGTTTAGTAAGTGGATGCCACTTCTGCCTCCAATATCCATCAAAAAACCCTAAGGGTTTGGTTCAATTAAAAAAAATCCATTGATTTAATATCTCTCTAAGTGATATTCTGAAAAATCTATGGAAATCTGAAATGGAAATATCAGAAGGTTTGCCCATGAACTCCACATATCTAGACTGTTGAGGGAGAAAATATGTAATCAGACCATTTCAACATAATGCAAACTAATGACTAAGCCTTGCTCTTTTTGACACACATCCTTTCCTCTACCCCTCTCAAGGATATTCTCTAGTAATGTGGAAAAGCAAGGGTTAGTATGCTGTGAAAAGACTGAGGAAAGAAGCATGCCTATTCTTCAAAGTCTTTAGCGCTACATCCTTCAGGAAGCCTTCTACATCACTTTGATCTTTGATTTACTTGAAATCCTTTGAAAACTGCTTCATAATTATTCTGCTCTTTAATCACTTTGCTGCCTTAAATGGAAATTCAGTTTCTTCCTGGACATATGTCCTATGTATCAAACTAAATTTTTGTAACTACTCAGAGGACAATGAGTGACTCTTATACACTTTTGGACCATTCACAACGCCATAGGCACACAGGAAAAGTAATAATACGAAAAACTGAGTTGTTGTTTTCACTAGACTAAAGATTGATAGAAGATACTCTAAAAGAAATAGATGTAATAAGTTTTGGAATTATATTGAAGTTATTTTGAAACAGTGTCTTATAAAATCTGAAGATACTTTTGGTGCAATCTAAGCATTTAGATTAAGTGCTATTGTTAGCAGTTGGAGAGTTGGTATTCACTCACAATGGCCCTGTATCAAACAGAACTATTATTTCATAATGTACCATCTTTATAAACCTTGTCTTTTATGAGGTCATCCTTGTAGCTGCTGTGGTAACGCAGATCTTCTTGGGATTTTTGCACTTTACCAAGCATAAGGTCCTTTCTCAGGGACTGTTTCTGTCTAACAGTATGTCCAGAGTAAATGAGACGATGTCTCACCAACATTCTTTGAACTATTATGGTAGCAAAGACTATCAAATATACCATGGACTGGCAAATAACAGACAAATCTGTCTTGGAAGAAGTAAAAATAGGTTCCTCCTTAGAAGCAAGGATAGTGAAACTTTGTTTTACATACTTTGGGTATGTTGTCAGCAGGTGCTTGTTGTTTGAAAAAGCATCATGGTGGGAAAAGTAAAGGGTCATCGAGATGGATTGACATAGTAATTGCAACAAGGGACTTAAACGTGGCAGAAATCCTGAGGATATCATAGGCTAAGGCAAGATTTTCGTGTGTTGCTTATAGGGTTGTATTATGCAGATTATAGAACCTTTCTTGCCAAAACTGAGTGAACCTGAATCATTTGCTGCAGGTCAAGACAGTCTTCAATATACATTGATGCTTAACATCAAGATAACAAATATTCTTATCTCTGAGACAATTGGCTGAACCATGATAGATATAGAAGAGATTGTTAACAATTTCATCTTGCTTAGAACCACAATCAACACTCTCAGCACCAGTAATCAGGATCAAAAGACAAGTTGGACAGGGAAACAGTTGACTGCATTATGTCAGTCTAGGAACTAGCATGTG
>NW_006400148.1:502741-504264 GCF_000299155.1 Elephantulus edwardii
ATAACAGTGCATTTAAAATCCAAAATCAATCTCCACAATAGTCTATGTGTTTCCTTTTGCCAAAGGGGCCCTTTAGAGTAGTGAGAGAAGATCTTCACCCTGGAACCTACAGCATCTCTTTTCAGCAGGAAGTAGCTAAGAGAATACACCGTCCACTTTTCTTTATGAATCAGGGTGAAGTCTCTCTCAGGGAGGAGTGATAGGTAATGGCAAAGGACACACCGACAAAGGAGATTAATCAGAACTGGCTTTGACAAGCACTGTGGCAATGGGACAATTAAAACAGACTTCCAAAGGGGGAAAAAAGAGGAATGAACTGGGAGGGTGAGGGTAGAGAAAATAGTGCAACAATGGAAACCCAAAATCTCTGTAAATGTTCATTAAAATTAATAAAATTAAAAAAATTCTTCTGGTATTCTTTCAACAAGGATCGATCTGACATCAGCAATGACATCCATAGTTCCATGGCTTCTTCTGAATCCTGCTTGCACTTCTTCTATGTACTGGTGTAGTCATTTTTTGATGATCTTCAGCAGTATTTTGTTTGCGTGTGAGAGAAAGGATATTGTTTGATAGTTTTAACATTCTGAATGATCATCTTTTTTGGGAGTGGGAATCTCTTTGAAGGATCTTTCAATGGATCTCTTCTAATTCTTGGCCAGACAGCTATCCTCCGAATTTCCTTGCATAGATTGGTGAGCATATCCAAGGCTTCCTCTGTTAATTGAAACAAGTCAATTGTCATCCCATAGATTCCTTGAGACTTATTTTTTGCCAATGCTTTCAATGCAGCTTTTAATTCCTCCTTTATTACCATTGGCTCCTGCTCATATGGTTCTTCCTGAAATTTTTCGATATAAATCAATTCTTTCTGGTACAGTGATTCTGTGTAAATCATGTACTAGACATTATGCACTGAAAAATTATATGCTAAAGAAGACAATTTAGTGTAAATGATACACTAGAAATCTAGGGTAAATGGACTAGAACAACTAGCAATTGACAGCATACCAACTGATATATTTGAGCAAACAGTTGCTGCCCTGGATACACTCACCAGGTTATGCCAAGAAATCTGGAGGACAATAAACAGACCAACTGCCTGGAAGAAAGCTATATTTATTCCCAATGCAAAAAAAAAAAGTTACCCAACAGTGTGTGGAAATTATCAAACAATATCACACACATGCAAGATCTCATTGTTGTTGTTGTTGTTATGTGCTGTTGAGTCTCCTACGACTCATAGTGACCCTATGTACAACACTGAAGCTTGCCCTATCCTGAGCCAGTCTTACTAACATACCAACTCCCTTTGTCCTAGTTACTTTATCAATATATCTCATCTAGGATCTTCATAGCCTCATCTGTTCCTCCAACCTTTCAAGCATGTTGTCCTTCTCCAGTGATCATTCCCTTCTGGCCATATCCCCAAAGTTTGTGAGATGGTACTTCAAAATAACTGGCCTCCAGTGAGAATTTGGTTTCACCTTCTCTAAGACAGACTTATTTGTTTTATTGGAAGT
>NW_006400148.1:505488-509392 GCF_000299155.1 Elephantulus edwardii
TCCTTTGTATCTCCATACCTGAAAGCTCAACCTCAGTTGTCTTTTCTGTTATCTACATGTGTTCTGTTGTACATAGGGTTTTCAGAGGCCTGCATTTATAGCTGATCTAAAGTTTTCCATTTCCTGAGTGAATGGTTTGAATTTTGTGTGCATTATAAATATACATTCAAAATGGAAATCTGGTGGCTTAATGGTGAGCAGCTATGCTGCCAATGCAAAGGCACATAGTTTCAATTCACCAAACGGTTGATGGGCAATCTTCTTCCATACAATTTACAACCTCTGAAAACTTATTGGAGGGTCAATCATGAGTTGGTTCTGACTCAAGGATACACAACAGTAGCAACAATATATCTAAAAGCTTCCCAACCATTTCTTATTTGGGATATTTTTTTAAAAATCATAAGCAAAACAATTCCAGAGTTTTCAATGCAATAGTAATATGTATCATTTATGTTTCAAATTTTAATTTATAACGATAGCTCTCTATAGTTGCTGACCAAAATGTCAGATGTTCGAACAGCATCCACTCCTCAGGAGAAATATATTAAGTTTACTCCTGTAAAGATGTATAGTCTGAAAAAGTCAGTGGAGGGTCAGAATGAATGGGATTAGTCTCAATTCAGGGCTTTTGTTTCGGTTTATTATAACTTGTATTTTATAAAACAGTAAAAGTGTCTGAAAGTACCAAGGAAATAAAATCTGACTTTAATGAGTGTTAAATCCTCACTGTGGCTAAACCCTATTAACTAAGAAGGCATATAAAAAAAAAAATAGTACAGCTAGTATACTAAATCTTGAAATAAACTCATCAATGATAGTGTTTATTCTGATAACTTATTAACATTTTTAATAGGCAAAACATAATAGAAAGTTATTATATTAATAGAAAGTGATAATCATCCTTAGTAATCCAATACATAATGATTATCTATAGTAAATATACCTTTTGTCATGCTTTTAATCTTTCCCAAAGGGGATGGAACAGACACATAGGAGCCATCTAGGAATCAAATTAAATCATAGAGTTGAGATTAGTAATCAAGTTTTTCTACTTAAAAGTTCAACAATAAAGACAATATATTTTGCTAAAGAAACATGTAAGAATATAAAGTTCTGGTTTTTAACTAGATATTGAAACTGTATAGCAAGTATATATTTAGAAAGTATGTAAAACTTTTTTTTTTAATTAAGGGTCTAGCAGACTCCAGCAGAGTTAATTTGTATCAGGATATGAGCATCCTCTGTCCTGCCTTAATGGTTTGCTGAAAAGGAAAATGACTGCTCTCAGCTTACGAGTCCTTTCTAGTCATGCTCAAATCTAATGAGCACACAGAATATAGAATGTTAAATTTGGAGTAACTGTAGATCTGTGAATTAGAGAAGAGTGTAAACAGGGGCCTTTTAAAATATTCAGTCATATCCACACCTACATTTCCTTAAAATAAAGCTAATATGACACAAGACTATGCCCTCCCCTCAAGCCACAGAATGGTAATAGCAGAAATACAGGTTTACCTTTAGGCACAAAATCGCGCTACCAATGAAAACTGAATAAAAATGGAAGTACCTCCTCCAGGCTGAGAATATTCATTACAGGACAATTCATCCTGAGGTCTCTTATAATGCTTCAGGAGTGTGACAATGGCATCATGTCCTTTAGAAAAGACAAAAAGGAGAAAGGGTCTTATTGTTTAATTTGTTCAACACACCACTGAATATAAAATCGTAACTTACAGGTTGTAATATAGGACCAAACTTAAGAAATAATTTATTTCAATCTGAATTGAGTCCATCTGATCCTCATTATTCACAGGTTCTATATTTGGAAATCCCCCTCTTCACTAAAAACACTCAGGGTTGAAAAATTCCCAGCTGAAGTTTAACTAGGCTGGTGTGATATTTGTCAATTTTGCTTTTGCAAGACTTTATGAGAATATATTGTTGTTGGTATGCTATCAAGTTAGTACCAATTCACAGGTGACCTTCCAGTGGGTTTTCAATGGCTGTAAATTGCAGAGAAGATGATTCTCCATCTTCCTTCCTTGGAAGATCTGATGAATTGAAACCACCTCCCTCTAGGTTGGCAGTAAAGCTCCTTACCACTGCACCATCGGAGCTCCCTTATAAGAATATACTTACTGAAAATAACGAGAACCTACTTTTATTCATTCCTTCTTTTATTCATTCGAAATCATGTCTATATGAAGAGTTTGTTGTAGTTGACTTGATGGGACATAATAGCCACAACATATTAGTGAGGAAAAGCTGAACAAGGCAAAGATAGCTCTTTTCAAAAAGTTTATAATCAGTGGAGGAAACATGGTTAGGATCCAAAGACAAGATAATTATGTAAAAATCAGCATTATGAGAAAATTAGCTTTATAAGAAAATGGAGGATGTTCACGAGATGACTAGATAAAGAAAGACAACCTCATCACTTAACTGTCAAGTCACATCATTACAGAACAACACACTGGAGAGGATCAGGGTCTGGCCAAGTTGACATGTAATTTTAATCTTTAAAGTCAATATTACTCTTACCTCAGTTGGGTAGTAGATATCATACTATTGTAAAGGTTGGGTGATGAGGCAGTTCATAAGTGAAGGATAATTGGATAATTATGTAAGAATGATGTGAATTTCTAAAAGATGATATTTTAGATGTTATGGGAATGTAGGAGTCTCCAGGTGGTACAGAAGGACAAGTTCTTAGCTGTTAATTGAAAGATTAATGTTTTAGGTATGCACAGATGCATCTCCGAAGTGAAGACTGATGATCTACTTCTAAAAAATTAGCCACTCAAAAGCCAACGGAACACAGTTCTACTCTATATACAGAGTTTTACTCTGATACACATAGATTGCCATGAGGATAAGGCAACTGGCTACTGGATGGGAGTATATAATAAGAACATGATTACAAGGGTAAAACACACATATGGTAATGAGGAAAGCATGCTACATTTGTTGTGATTAAGAATTGGATTGGATTGCCACTGTAACATAACAGTGGTGCTTAAATAATTTACATTTTGGCTAAGAAAACTGCTTGTTCTCTGGTGTACTCCCTTTATATGGGATGATTTCGTTGCTGATAATGGCTACCAATCCAGAACCTAAGTTCCTCTTGCCCCTTGCATCTTGTACTGATCCTGTGTCTATTACTTATAAAGGGAATACAGAGAACTTGTTACTCTGCACTGAGATTTCTAAGAAACAAAGAGCTTTACTCTTTACTACTCCCTACTCAGCCTCATGTGTTCTCTGGATACAGAATCTTCAAGAGAAGATGAAACTAATTAACAGTATCTATTTACTGAACAGACTTTATATCCAGATTGTTACTTGGCTGAAAAATCAATTCCTATTCAATATTATCATTGTCATTTTGAAGTCTATTTATGATAACAATATTTCATTATTTTGAAGGATGTTGTTGTTTCTGTTGTTGTGTGCTGTCGAGTCATTTTCCACTCATAGCGACTCTATGTACAACAGCACTGAACCTTGTTCTATCCTGTGCCAATCTCACTGCCTCTGACATAACCATCCCGATTACCCCAGTCACTGAATCAATCCACCTTATAGAGGGTCTTCCCCTCTTGCACAGTCTCTCCACCCTCCCAAGAATGATGTCCCTCTCCAAGGACCTGTCCCTCCTTACAACATGTCCAAAGTATGTCAGATGAAGTCCCAGAATCCTTGCCTCCATGGAGTAGCCGGGATTAACCCTCTCCAGGATGAATCTGTTTTCTTGGCAGTCCATGGTACATTCAATATTCTTCTTCAGCACCACAACCCAAAGGCATCAATTCTTCTATCCTCCCTAGTCATTGTCCAACTCCCTGATGCATAACAAGTGTTTGCAAAGACCATGGACTGTATCAGACGCACCTTAGTC
>NW_006400148.1:509492-516310 GCF_000299155.1 Elephantulus edwardii
CAGCCTTCAGTATGGATTGAAGCTCAATGTCAAGAAGACAAAGATTCTCATCACTGGACCAATTGGCAGCATCAAGATGGATGGATGGTGAAGAGATTGAGATTGTTAACAACTTCAGTCTGCTTGGCTCCACAGTCAACACTCTTGGCACCAGCTGCAAGAAAATAAAAAGAACATGTTGCAATGGGAAAGTTTGCTGTTAGGGACCTCTCCAGGGTACTGAAGAGCAATGGTGTCACTCTGGAGACTAAGGCATGTCTAATACAGGCCATGGTCTTTGCAATCACTTGTTATGCATCAGAGAGTTGGAAAATGACTAAGGAGGATAGAAGGAGAACTGATGCCTTTGAGCTATGGTGCTGGAGAAGAGTATTGAATGTACCATGGACTGCCAAGAAGACAAACAGATTCATCTTGGAGAGGGTTAAACCATGCTACTCCTTGGAGGCAAGAATTCTGGGGCTTAGTCTGACATACTCTGTACATGTTGTAAGGAGTGACAGGTCTTTGGAGAGGGACATCATGCTTGGGAGGGTAACTAAGGATGACTGAAAAAGGATCCGTGTCTTTTACTTGTGGTGCTGTAGAACAATGTTCATTATACCATGATCTGCCAGGAGAACAAACAGGTCTATCCTGCAGAGGGTGAAACCAAGCTTCTGCCTGGAGGCAAGGATTTTGAAGTTCAGTCTCATACTTTGGTCATGTGGCCCTGAGAGACCTGTCTTTGGAGAGGGATATTATGTTTGGAAGGATGGAGGGACTGTATAGGAGGAAGATGACCCAAGATGCTATGTATTGACTTAGTGACTGGAGAAATGGGATTAGGTCTGTTGGAGATGATGAAATTGGTTCAGAATAGGGCAAGTTTCAGTGCTAATGTACATAGGGTGGCTGTGAGTTGCAGGCGACTCAATGGCACATAACAACAAAACAGTTTAAATACTCTAGATATTACACCATCTAGTGTAAATATTCTAGAAACCTAGTGAAAAAGATACACTATAAATTAAACTAAAGAAATCATACACTAAAAATTGTGCACTAAAGACTATTCACTTGGCACCTAGAAACAATGACTCACATGACGTTTTATGAAGATACACACAATGCTTCAAGCACAGCAATAGTAAATGAGCAGAAAAACTCAGGTATAATTTGGCACACACAATCTAAACCTGTGTTGTTCAAGGGTTAATTGCACTTTCCCAACCCTTCATATAATGTCTGAAGATACACGGTACGCATTGCATACACACATGAAAAAAAACTTTTCATTATTTCTGCATAAAAGTTTCATTTTCTGACTCATATTTTTGGACTCCCTGGGCAGCACTAATCATTTATGTGTTTGTGCTTAAGTTGGATTTTTAAGACAACCTACAAGAAACTTAGAAGAAAAGTCTGGCAATATAGTTCTCAATAAAGCAGCTGTTGAAAACTCTATGGGGACAATGTATTATCTGACCCATATGGCTTTGCTGTGAGTCAGGATCAACCCCCTGGAAATGAAAAATTTATTTTCATAATGTATTTTTTTTAACTCGACGGCACATAACAACAAACAACATTTTTTTTTAAGCTTAAAGTGTTCTTCTAATCAATTTGCCTTTCAGGGCCAAGGTAAAATGGCTGGTTTTTCATTATATTGTCTCTAAATTCCTTAGAAGTAATTAATATTCTTGCTTTAAAATTCTGTAGAAATGTTTTCATTATTTTTTAGAACTTGTGATTTTGTACCTTAAGATATATTTAAATTTTCTCCCCCTCTCTAACCGTATGAATAGCTTCTTGAAGACAGTCTACAGAAATTTCACTTTGTAAGTGCTATGGTGGCAAGTAGAAAGATTTACACATAGTAGGTGCTCAGTTATTTGTTGGTAAGTGCTCAGTTATTTGTTGAATGAATGACTGGATGGTTTAAAGAATATTAATATTTAGAAGCTTTATTACTCTGAAGTTTTTGAAGAAGATTATCTGTGGAATTTACATGAACATTTTTGAGAGTCACAAGTTGAGAACTATTTATTTGCAATAATCAGGCTTATTTCTTAAACAAGATTAGTGATTGTCCAGTAATTTTCTACAAAGTTTTAGGAATTCCTTCACGTGGCCATGTATTTCCTTCCCTGGCCAGTGGAAAATGGTAAGTAGACAGAAGTCTCTTCACTATATTTTGCCTTCAACTAAAGTCCCTTTTTTGCTTTATTGACATTTTGTACCAGAGTTTACTTACAGTAAGTTTGTGTGTGTGTGTGTGTGTGTGTGTGTTTATGTACAAAATTCAAACACACAATTTTTCACATCAGATCCTTCCCAATTCAATCAACACCCATCTATAAAATTGTAAGACCCTATGATTAATTCCCCACACACTTACTCACCCATCTGCTTCCTCCCTCCCCCCAGCTTAGAGTCTCATACTCATTCTACAGTAAAGGTTTTATATAGTATTTGTCCTTGCAGAACTGAGTTAGTTCACTTAGCATAATGCTCTTAAGTTGCTCTCAAGTTAGGTAATAATTTTATACTGGTTTACACACAAAGTTCATAAAGTTCACATACATTGTTTTTCGCATGAAACCTTTCCTCTTTCCTTTCCCAAACCCTCTCTTTACTCATCAAATTGTGTAACTCTATATTTAAACCCCTCTCCCCTCCTTAAATCCTTGTACATGCTCTACAATACTATACAGTATTTGTCTTTATGAGACTGAGACAGTTTACTTAGCATAATGCCCTCCAGTCCCTCTCATTTTAGATAATACTTTACAAAATTGCTGCCTCTGAGTGCTGCATAGTATTCCATTGTGTGAATGTACCATAATTTCTCAATTCATTTCACTGTGGTTGGGCATTTGGGCTGTTTTCATGTTCTTGCTATGGTGAATAATGCTGTTATGAACACCAGTGTACAAGTCTCTGTACCTCAGTTCTCACTTTCTTTGGGTATAATCCAAGCAATGGAATAGTTTGGTCATACGGAATTTCTTTGTACAGCTTTTTGAGGAAATGTCAAATGGCCTTGCAGAGTGGTTGTACCATTTAA
The DNA here is from genome assembly GCF_000299155.1 of Elephantulus edwardii. Classification (NCBI taxonomy): domain Eukaryota; kingdom Metazoa; phylum Chordata; class Mammalia; order Macroscelidea; family Macroscelididae; genus Elephantulus; species Elephantulus edwardii. The sequence continues at coordinate 512,542 of NW_006400148.1, forward strand.
AATTCCACCAAAAATTTATAAGTGTTCCTTTTTCACCACATCCTCTCCAACATTTATTACTTGATGCCCTACTTAACTTTGCCACTGCTATTGGGATAAGATAGTACCTTATTGTGGTTTTGATTTGCTCCTCTCTTATTGACAGTGATTTGGATCCAAGTACACAGTCTGAAGAGGATAAAATTTATGAATGATACATACCTTCTAAAGGTGAAAACCCTGTGCTCATCAAAAACTTTTTTCAACATGGTGAAAAGAAAACCTACTGACTAGGAACAAACATTTGGCAATACCATATTAGACAAGGTTCTCATAATAAACATTTATAGAATCCTACATGGGCTAAAGATATGGAAAGACTTTTCACTGAGGAGGAGATTTTAATAGCCAAAAGACACATGAAGAGATGCTCCAAATCACTGACTTACAGTAAATTTTACAGTTTTAAAAGATTTAGAAACCCTTTGGAGTTAAGCTGAAATACTCTGACTCAATTTTGTTCATTTCTATTTTGCATAAAACTATCTCCTGTCATTAGCAACATAAATAAACCATTTTGTTTTGACAGCGTTTTCTAAAATAAAATGACCAAGATGCTATTTGGATAGTTTTAAATCATATCCTCTAATAATATTCAACTTTATGAGGTATGGCTTCTATAATATATCTTAAATTCAACCTTGGTCTAACCTTACTGACCTGGAACTTAGATTACTGTTGAATCATTCAGATGTCACTATTTTTTTTAAGATTCTTCATCTCTTTGAAAGATCTCTGATGGGTGGGCAAATGGAAGAGTGAATAAAGGGACAGGTAAGAATCAGTAGGAACTTGGAAGATGGAGTGATTATAGGGATAGGTCAGTAGAAATGAATTATATAAAAGAAAACATTTGTATTGTATAAAATGCAATGAACCTATGTGTATATAAATATTGCATTAAAATCAATACAATACAAAAATTAAAAATTTCTAATAAATAAATAAACAAAAACAAAGTATAGGAAAACTTTCTATTGTCTAAGCTTGTTAGTAGCCTTTTCCCTTTCCCATGGGGCATGTACATAAACTAGATCAGCAATAAATCTTAAACATATCCTCATTGGAATCTGTCCTAGACTTCTAGTTAGTTTTACAAGCCCAAATTTATTATTAAAAAAAACAATACCTGTTCAAGTCACGGTGAATAATTGGCTGTGTCAGGTTGTGAAGGTACTCCATACCTTTGGCAACATCTACTGCAATAATTAATTTAGACTGCAAGTCAAGAATCCTAGAATTTAAAAATAGATTTAATGAGGATGAAATAGTCAAAGGCAATATCATATATTTCTAAAAGAAATTAAATGGTATATGTGATTTGATTTCCGTCTTTTGTGCTTTGTTGAAGGTCAAACTAAAAATTCAACAAATCTAGTAAAAAAGCTTTCCTACATCAGGAAATGTTTAATTATAGATCAACCACTGTGGTTTAAAATGATATATTTTATTTTATAATATTTGCAATATTTCATTCTTTTAAATTAAGTACAAAAATAGAATGTATTTTAATCACTATTGGCCAAAATTGCATTATAATTATTATATGCACAAGCTGAGAAAGTAGACTTATAAAAGTCAATTCTTTAAAAACTTTATTTAATCAACTTTGAAAATAATTTTATTCCAAAATTATATATAACTGCTTCACTGGTGTGACAAATCTAGCCTGATAATTATCAGGACAATTTCCAATTTAAAATTCCCCTGGATGTGTTAACTTCAACTAAGAAAGAACAGATGCAGCTAATGTTAATGGAAATACAATTATTGAGCATGAATTAGAAAACATCTTTGAAATGGCACACTTGATTTTGCTCCAATACTTCAGACAGTGACGCTCATATAAGCCACTTAAACTATTTAGGTTTTATGTTGACATGTCAAATAATAAATCCAAGAAAATTCTCATACCTCTTCTGCTCATGAAGAAGGGAGAACAGAGAACCTCCTGATATGTACTGAGTTACAATGGCAAACTGGCTGGGATCATTCAAGCAAGCACCCACAAACTGAATCACACAAGGGTGATTGAGACGACAGAGAATGGATACCTCTCTGCAAAACATGTCCACATCTGACTTGGAGCAGTAAGTGTTGGCTCGATAACTGGAAATGACAATAGAAATCCTTCGATAGTAGACAGTTCAAGACAAGGGACTTCTACAATATGTTTTCAAGGATTTAAAAAAAAAAACCCCAAAACATATCAGAAGCTATTAACATTAGTGCAACTAAAGTCGGAATACATCCTACCCCCCCTTCTCCTCCCCTGCTGAATTTTCTGGCTTTAAAAAAAAAAAGAAAAAAAAACACCCCACAAGAAACCCAAAACAAACACTTGGATGCCAAATTGGCTTTTTTTGTTTGCTTACCGTTTTATAGCTACTATTTTATTCCGGCATCGTCCTTTATACACTTTTCCAAAAGAACCTAAATTATTTAGAAGAAATAGATAAGAAAACACTTATAGTTTAATACTCATGAAACTAAAGTGGATGGGTGACTTCTTAGGATGCCTTACCTGAACCAATAATCTCATGGAACTCGATTTCTGAGAGTTGAAGATGGAAATGTGAGGGTAATCCAGCCCTGAGGAGGAGAACATCTGCTTTCTCTGTAAACAGAAGTTTTTAAAAAGAGAATAAGCACATAATAAAGCACATATATGCTTTACTCATTCGAAGCATGGGCTAATAGTATTTTCCCACTGTAATTGACTATTCTGGTACGCTAAAATCTTAACATAAATGATCCCTGTCCCTTAAAAAAATATGCATCGTCTCTGTCCTCATTACCTGCCCTTTGCTATCGGAGGTAATCATTCCCTGAATAACTAGCGTGCTTTGAGCAGTCCGTAGCACATATGGTAAAGGTTTTTTAAAATCTGGTGAATTCCTCCAACCTAAAATAGAATCGGGAGAGACTGGAGAACATTATAATGAGTGAACTAACTCAGTCCCACAAGGACAAATATTGTATAAAACCATTATATTTAGAATGAGTATGAGAATCTAAGGAAGAGGGTGGAAGCACAGGGATGAGGATGTGCAGGGGGAGAGGAGAATTAATCATGGAATTGTACAATTTGATGGGTGGAGAGGTGAGAAAAATCGAAAGACTCTGGTTCAAAAATAATGTATTCAAATTTTGTAAATAAACTAGTATAATAAAAAATATAAAATATCTATAAGAGCTAAAAAATAAAACTACAGGCTTTCTCAACTTGACATCAACTAAACTTTAAAAACATGACATTAAATGAATGGAAATAAGCCCATTAATGATTCATAGAAAATATCTAAGCCAAAAAGTTATTTTAAAAAGGCTTGTAAACTCCTATGAATTATGCATGCATTTATGTCGTTGTTGCTATGTGAGGTCGAGCCGCTTGCGACTCATAGTGACCCTATGTACAACAGTCCTAAACTCCTCTCTGTCCTGGGTCAATCGCACCGTTTCCAATACACACATCCCGATTAGGACCAGTCAGTCCTTCCTTACAACATGTCCAAAGTATGTTAGATGGAGCCTCAGAATCCTTGCCTCCAAGAGGCTGCCCTGTTTAACCCTTTCCAGGATGAATCCGTTTATTTTCCTAGCAGTCCATGATACCTTCAATACTCTTCTCCAGCACCAAAGCTAAAAGGCATCAACTCTCTTTTTATCCTCCCTAGTCATTGTCCAACTCTCTGATGAATACCAAGTGATTGCAAAGACCATGGCCTGT